>NC_083586.1:57397236-57697236 GCF_027579695.1 Neoarius graeffei
TGGAGAATACTGGGATGTTGCATGGTTTTACTGGAGAATACTGGGATGTTGCATGGTTTTACTGGAGAATACTGGGATGTTGCATGGTTTTACTGGAGAATACTGGGATGTTACGTGGTTTTACTGGAGAATACTGGGAAGTAGGATGGTTCTACTGGAAAATACTGGGATGTAGAGTGGTTCTACAGGAGAATACTGGGATGTAGGATGGTTCTACTGGAGAATATTACAATGTAGCATCACTTAGTGGAAGATAATAACATGGTAGATGATACATTAATGGTTATAAGACTTGAGAAAAAGATGTAGTCTGTGAAACAATTCCACAAGAGTTGCTTTCTCCACTGAATAATGGGACTCAACCAACCATATAAATGCATTTGGGTGAAGTGTATTAGTGAAAACTCTATTTAAGTCGACTAAACAACCAATTTGGTGCAGTGTCCCGAGCTGGATAAACAATCATCCAACATTTGAGATGGACTGTCATGTCCAGATCAGATAACAAGAACGATAGCAATGTTATATGAGCTGCACTGTCGGGAAATCTTCAGTCTGTATGTAACACATGGAAAGCAGAGTTGATGAGGCTTCCAGCTATGGCCAACAAAGCAGTTCACTTAGCGGTTGAGTTGGTTGCCGAGCAACTGTTAACTGATGACGGACTGTCGCTGGCATTGTAAACATGCAGAGAGAAAACATGACTTCTGCAGACAAGAAGCATTGTACTGAGATTCGGAGTGCCTCAAACACCATCTGTAATGTCAAATGTTAGCTTTTATTGGTGTCTTTAAAAAAAAAAGACAGTTCAAACAATGTGAACATAGTGTTGTGCCATGTTAGCATGGTTTGGCTGAACCATCGCCAAGCTGCATGAACAGCTTTCCGATAGCCAAAGCTCCACAGTAGCTCTGCTCTGATTTAGCCAAGTCCATCAGACAGGAAATAATGTGCTCCCACAGGCCTGGTCTATTGATCGATCGTGTCTCTGTCTTCCTCCACGCTACTCCCCTCCCCTCCCCTCCCCTATCCCTGCACTCGTCTTTCAGATAAACGACTGGACTGTCCCATGAGCTATCCTTTCCTCTCTCCCTGTCCACACTGAGATCTGAGATACTTCAAAATCTCGTTAGTTTCTGTGTGTTGTGCCACACGATGCCAGCTGACCGGGACGCTGGCAGCAGCATAGCTTGTAAAACTCTGCTGTCACTTTGGGGAATCTTCCATACAGCCTAGCAGCTTGACTGACTGGACCGTACACCACTTAAACAGGCGATTTCACCTGAACAATGTTAGCGCTGGTCTATCTTCAACATCCATAGTATCTCATCCACCCAAGAACATGTATGATAGAATTTCGCCGCATTAGAAATGGTTTACGAAGAAGCTTTGTTTTCAGATGTCTCCGTATATATGAGATGTAGTGTCTTGAAATTTAGCAGTTCCTCTAAACCTGTGTGCGAGAGCGCTGGAGAGCTGTGTGAACACTGGCTTAATCAATACACAGTGTGTGAGCTACTGCCATGTGGCTCATAACTGATTAAACAGAAGGACTAAATCGATATAAGAGCGTGAAATGCCAATACATCAATACCCGTGTCTACCCGTCAGAGCTGCTGTTCCCTTCTCAGGCGACCTACAGGATTAAATTAACGATGGCATTGTTGAACACGGTCGCCATGGTAATACTAAACTATGAACACTCACAAGACAAACGAGTCATTGCTCCAGACATCAGGAGGTGGGTACCGTAAACACATGCAAAAATGACTCAGCCTGCTGAATGACTAATAATAAACATTATCATAATTAATGGATGACACTGGCACCATTACACCATTAAGAAGCACTTAAAGCGCTATTCATTATCTCGACTTGTGTTCCGTTTAAAAAAAAAAAAAAAGATCCATCTCGAATATTCATGCATTTGTGCACATTTGCATTTACAAATCTGTCACGCTGCACCTTATTCATCTGATATGAAAGCCATGTAAACGACCCACACTGTGTTTAGCTAATCACCATTAGCGGGTGAGTCTCATGAAGCTGCAGTGAACATGTCCAGGACGCATTTTCCAAAATCAATACTTAATTCACATAAACTCTGATATTTTGTGTAAAGAAAATAGGGAGCACTGTATGGACAAATGGTTTTCATCATCATATAAACTAATTTTTATATCAATTAAACAAAAAAAATCTATGGAAATTCTCATTACCGTTATGTGTCCGCATCCCTTTTTTTAATGTTTACTTTAAATCATATAAAAATTCCTAATTATATAAAAAAATAATACAGTGTAAAGTTATTTTAAGACATCTATATTTATGCATAATATTAATATTTTTTGTGTTGAACAAAAAAAGGTACTTGATTTTAAACAAAACTGTGTCCGCACCAAATGTTTCTCATTACCGTTTCATGATTTCACCCCCCTATAAAAAGTACACCGTGCCTTTAAATTGATCAGCTATCCCATGATGCATCACTTCAGATACAAGATTCAAAATGGAGACGAGGTCAGTTGCTCACTCTTCTCTTACTTTGTGATATTTATGTTAATGTTGCTAAATCTGTCCTCAGTTACACTGTCTATTATCATTACTGTTATGGTTTAATACTCATTACTTTTAAAAATAAAAAAATATATTATTTTATGATTATTATCACAATATAAGGCTTTAACATGTGGCAAAGCTATAGGTTGCTAGCATTTCAGGCTATTTGTGAAATTAGCAAAGAGTATCCCATTACTGTTACTCAATATTCTCATTACCATGCACTGCGAGGGCAATAAGTAAATGTCAAAAAAATATATAAAGTAATTGTCATGGACTGTGCTGTTCATTTAATGGGATATTTTGTGGAAATATGAAATAAATTGTCAAAAAATGTTTTTAAATCATGATCTAGCTTCATCATTTACTGTAACGGTGATGAGTATTATTCTGGATCATGTAAGCCTCAAATAAGAATAAAATTCCATTAAAATATTTTTCCATTAAAAAAAGATCAACATAGTAAAGTTCATACTCTATTTTAGGCTCTCAACTTCAAAAAAATACTGAAATGAGGTGAAAAACTTTGTTAATGTGAAGGTCTTCATGAGAATCACCCTAGCAGTGTCGCGACGGACAAAATAAAGGTCTCTGGTTTTTCAGTTTTGTTATAATTTGTGCAAATGTCCTTAAAACTAAATCTCGCCAATTATACAAGTGTATAAACAAATGTTCAAATAAATAAAAAATAAATACCAGTGCTTCATTGATTCCTTCCACAAAACATGTTTAATATGGAGTGATATTTTGGACTTTTCCAGAAACCACACTGATTACATCATCACAATACACACACACACACACACACACACACACAAAGGCTATATGTTAAACTTTTGTACTGAATCTTTAAAACTGTAAATTGTAAAAGGTTTAGCTCTTACTGAATGGCACTTTCGATCGAATCAGGCTCATAAGGGTTGATGGATAAAACTGTATATGAGCACTGATTCGTTTGATTCACCACTCCTGGGATGATTCAGCTCTAAAGGTGATGTAATGATACACGGCGACTTTTTGGGCAGCGTTGCTGGGCAATTGCGCTTCGACACGTTCCCACTGAGATTGGGCAACGTACGATTTTGATCCTTTTTGGGCAACTTTTTAAGATCATCCAATCAGAGTGCTAGCAGCGAATCACATGACCACCTGAGAGCTTCTGAAAACTTCAACAAAGCTGGAGGCCCAAAGTGTTGAATTTACCTCGTCAAATGCTTAGGAAACCAACAGACATCTATTTTTGTGTGTTTAGGTTGTAATTAGGCATCGATTATATTTTTTTTCAGCCAAGTGTAAACTACTGTTAGCTAACCGCTGCTCCATAGAGATTGAATGGGATTGAGCTAACTAGCGGTGGTTTTTGCTAACATAGTTAGCTGAAAGTTATCGCTAGCTCTGTAGGGATAACGTTAGCTCTCTTGCGTCACGTTAAAAAAGTGACAGGCAGCTCATGATTTTTTTCGTGAGTTGTAACAGAGATTGTCTAATTTATCATTAACAGAATAACGTGGTTATTTTGACTTATAGATGTTAAAATAACGGCAAATTATCTTTTGACCAGAGGATCTATTCAGTTTTGTTCCAGAAATGATACTAACTTGAGCGAAATAAATAAAGGCTGAAGCCAAGACAAAAGTGACAGCTGCAAATGTTTCAGTCTCCATCTTTGTGGTGTCTATCTCCCTGGCAACAGATTTGCTCTCATCTGATTGGTTGTTGCCAGTTGTCTGTTGCCCTAATTAGCTACCCTGTGTCTCACCTGGTTGCCCGTTGTTGGCAAAATCGCCCAAAAAGTTGCCCCGTGTATCATCACCTTAAGGAATGATTCAAATGAATCAAAACGAATCAATAATTTTATTTCAACTGAATCAATAAAGCAAGTAATAATTCAATTCAATTAAAATTATTGATTCGTTTTGATTCATTTGGTTCACCAGTCAGGGTATGGATTCAGCCCTAAGGGATGATTCAAATGAATCAAAATGAATCAATAAATTTAATTGACTCAAATCAACAAAGCACGTGATAATTCAAACAAATTTATTGATTTGTTTTGATTAATTTGATTCACCACTCAGGATATGGATTCAGCTCTAAGGAGTGATTCAAATGAATCAAAACGAATCAATAATGTTTCAATCAAATCAAGAAAGCAAGCAATAATTCAATTCAAACAAAATTATTGATTCATTCTGATTCATCACTCAGGGTATCATTCAACTCTAAGGGGTGATTCAAATGAATCAAGATGAATCAATAATTTTAATTGAATCAAATCAACAAAGCAAGTGATAATTCAATTCAAATAAATGTATTGATTCATTTGATTCACCACTCGGTGTATCATTCAACTCTGAGTGATTCAAATGAATCAATTTTGTTTCAATCGAATCAATAAAGCAAGTGATAATGCGCTACAAGATTTTTTTTTTTTTACCTTCTAGAAGGGGTGAAAGAGAAGTGGGCGGGGCCGCTGGGTGAAAAGGTACGAGGACTGTCCAGTGGACTACTTCCTGTTTTGAGAAAAAACAACAACAAACAGAGCAGAAATAAATATTGCACGATTAACAATTTCAGTATTTTTTCAACCCTTATCGAACCAAAAGTGTCCCAATACAACAGAAGAGTGGGATATTTGTGAGTGAAAGACAGATTTGTGAAAAACAGGATCCTTGATGTTTGCTGTAGGAAGTAAAGCACAGTTAGATGTCTGTTACACATGAACGAGGAAGGCGCGCTTCTTACCTATATGTCCAGGTAGAGGTGAGTGGGGGCGTGGCAGGGTCGGGGACGTACTGGTCAGAATCAGACTCTTTCTGTTACTGGTGCGACAGCTGCAACACACACAAAAACAAGCTGGAAATAAGTCTAAGAGTGTATGTGTGTATAAAAGTGTGTGCATGTTTCCTGTTGCTTCTGAGTGGTTAATTCAGGCTAAACCTCTGCATTGTCACCTTCGCTATTATGTCACTAAATGACCATTCCAGCAACTCACATTAAGGACCTGAAACAACAACAGGGACAACTACAGCGATTCTAGTGTAGCAAAAAAAAAATCGTTCAGCTAGTTTGACTTAGAGGCTGTCCACACGGCAACGGATTCAGGTGAATCTGATAAAATTGTTTATCGTTTCGGCCTGGCGTCCACACGGCACCGGCGTTTTGGGTGCCCCAAAACGAGAACGGGTTCCAGAGTGGAAAAATCTGGCAACGGCGCCGTTGCGAAGTCGTCTGGATGAGTAGAACGGATTTGTTTACGATGACGTCACAACCACATGACGAGAACAAGCAGCACTCTCGCTGTTTTGTATGAACCACTGCATTGCATTCACTTTTGTATACAGCTTTTCTTTTAAATAAACAAGTAACGGAACCATTTCTTGAATTTCTTTTTTTATTGGATAAGACTGCTTTTCAAAATGTTCACACACAATAAGAAAATTAATTATATAAAACTATGCACACTAATAAAACTAATTTGTACACACAGAAGGCACGATTTCCTCGCGTAGTCGCAGCCGGGTAGAAGAAGGGGTTTATGCACATGCGTCCTACTTCTTCTATTGTTCTGGTGTCTCCGATGGGACCGTCTTACAGCGCACGTAGAGGTGTGGCATGTGTATTGCATCGTTTTCAGCAAGCGTTGCGTTGCCATATGTACCTGATATTTTACTGATCCGTTGCCCATGTGGACGCGATATTTTATTTTATTTTTTTTTATAAAATCTCGTTGCCGTTGTCGTGTGGATGTAGCCTTAATCACCAGAACATGAGGTTTAGGTGAGTTAATTTCACATTTTTAACATGCAATTAATTACTATTCCTTCAAAGAATTCAGAGCAATTTGGCCAAAATCCGATTCAACTCGCAATGACACCAAACACGGAGATCACAGTAAGTCAACACGGACACCATAATGAATTTCTGATATTTTATAAGCACATACACTGAAGGAAAATAATTATTCAGACACTTCCGTGTTTGTGATTTAATATACTTCCAGTGCACATTTACACACCACTTTGGTTGTGTGTCTGATTTCCATGAAACTTGGTGGAAGGGTGTAGCATGGGCCAAGGAAGAACCCAATAAATTTTGGCGTGGATCCAAGTCGCAGGGTGGTGCCATGAATTTAGTTTCACTTTCGCTAATGTTACAAGATGTGGCACTTGGCCATGGCGGAAGTCTGCGCTCAACAACCCAATCCAGCAAAAGTTCAACAGTGACTAAACATAACCAATGTAGAAATACGGCGACTCCATATCACGATCCACATTCACGGGTACCAGTAATCCTCTGGGATACACGTGTAGACATGTAATTCTAAGAATTTAAAAAATATATCCAGATAACCGCAGTGGTCGTGTTTACAGATTTGGTCTGCGCTCTCCAAGTTTAGGGGTGTGAAAGCAAAGATGACTGGAAAATATAAACATGAATCGAGCCTAAACTTTCATTTCCCCTTGTTGTCATGATTACAATCCCACATGGTCACATACAATGAATAGCCACCTTTCGGCCATCGTGAACAAATCTAATCAAAACCGCGTACATGCTAACAAAAACAATACGTGGTATACAGCTACTTGACGCAAATAAAAAGTTCAACACAGTTACCCATTACTCACTACCGGAAGATGTTGCCATAGCAACAAGCTGGCTAAGAAACACTGCAATTGACTAGCTAGTCTTTCATCAGCCAATTAAACGTCTCATAAGGGTTGCCAAGTCAATCTAATCTAACCTGCCCAAAGAGATGATGCAATTTTTGGAAAGTTCATTTGCATAATAAGCTTGTCTAAAGCCTCGGTCACACCCGGCCGTACGTGCAAAAAACCGCAAGAAACGCATGGAGGGCGCGCGTGAAATGCACGGAGGGCGCGCGTGTGACGTGCTGATTTTCGAGCCGTAGACCGGCCGCAGAGGTTCTTTGTCATGTCAAACAAACTCTACGGGCGCTTATGTTTTTTCAGGTTGCAAGACAAACTTACGGCCAACGTGCGTCTTTCTCCACGAACAAAAAAAACCGCAGCGATTTCGGAAACGCCAAAAATCGCATGGCCAAAAAATCGTACGTCTGGTTGTGACCTAGGCTTAAGATCTAGCAAACAACACCTATGTGTGTGTGTATCTGACTAACCGGCTGTCTTCACTGATATCAATTAGCTCACTGATTGGCCTGATATTTGCTTCTGTGTATGAACTGGTCTACTTGTAGAGTATATAGTATACTGTACATTCTTCATAGTCATATGCGATATGTAAAGAACAAGACACTTGGGGTCGTCTTGCCAAAGGAAAATAATCAACCACAGGGTGGTGTGATGAAATGGACTTAATTTTACCAACCTGAAATGTTCTTACAGTATAACACCGCATCCTTAAGTGCTTTATTCCGCTTATACCACAAAGATTTACCAATAATTGTAATGTTCTTTAATAAAATAGACAACACGTTACACTCACTGGCCAAACATCCATACATCCACCTGCTGCAGTTCTCTAATCAGCCAATCTCTTGATGCATAACATCATGCAGATACAAATTGAGAGCTTCAGTTAATGTTCACAATGTTCAAACATCAGAACGGGAAAAATTGTGATCTCACAGTGAAGTGTGACTTTCTTTCACTGTAGCATGGGTGTTGGTTTGAGCCAGATGGACTGCTGGTTTGAGTATTTCAGAAACTGCTGATCTCCTGGGGTTTTCACACACACACCAGTCTCTAGGAGTTTACACTCTATGAATGGTGCGAAAAACAAAAAAACACTGAATGAGTGAGTGACAGTTCTGTGGGTGGAAACAAAGGCCTTGTTGATAAGAGAGGTCAGAGGAAAATGGACAGATTTGTGGTCCGAGCTGCCAGGAAGGATATCATAACTCACGTAATCACTCTTTATAACCGTGGCGAGCAGAAAAGCATCTCAGCATGCAACAGCAGAAGAACGCATTGGGTTCTACTCCTGCAGCCAAGAACAGGAGTCTAAGGGTGTATTCAGACCAGGATAGTTCGATAGTTCACTTGCTTTGGTCCGAACCAAATGTTTATTTTTTCATTTTGGTGCGGTTCGCTTTCACACTGTACATTTTAGTAAGCGGACCAAAATCTGTCAACAAAGCCACGCGCCCTGAGGTCGTTCGGCTATTGGTCAGAGACGACACGCGCACAAAGCGTTAAGTTCAAAGTAGTCATGGAGGCTTTCCATGCTGTTATTCTTTTTAATGTCATCAAAGCTATATGTTTTTTCCAGTTTTTACTGTTTTCACAATTGTGCGATTACTATGCTGTTGTACAAGTAATTTATCGACGACAAAGGGCAAGGCGGCTACGGAGGATAGCGCTGATGAGCGCACATCATGTTGTGACAGTTCTGGCTCTTCACGCAATAGATGAATTTCTTTTTTGCGTCGCTAGTACTGCCACTTTTTGAAAGAATGTCCCTGATTTTAATGTAGGTCTGACGGAGTTTCTTCACTTTTAGCCGACATTGTTCTGGGGAGCGCGTGAACCCCTTCTCCTTCATTTTCTCACCGAATACAGCAAACACGTCGGCATTTTTGTGTGTTCTCTCCAAAAGCTCAGATATGTGGACATCTGCCCAGATATCCACAAGGGTACGCGTTTCTTCCTCGGCCCACGTTTGCCCCCTACTCATTTTTTGTACTCTGTAGTCTAGCCTACCACTGGTCTGAATGACTGAACGACTGTTGTAAGGTTCCTTTGACAACCGAAACAGTGTTTGCACTTTGCGGTGGAGTGCCAAGACTCTGTTTCCCATAATGCTCGACAAACGACGGAAGCTCCCGAGGTACAAAAAAGCAAAACTGTCGGATTAGGTCCGGTCTGCTTTCACACCTCCAAAAGATCCGCACCAGGGTTCCTTTGGTCCGGACCGAGTCCGACCTTGCAGCTCGGTCTCGGTCCGCTTGTTTGGTCCGGACCAGAGTTCGGGGGTTTGTATTCAGACCAACCCAAAAGGTCCGGACCAAGGGAAATTTGGTTCGTTTGGTCCGGACCAAACAACGTAGGTGTGAATACACCATTAGAATCAAGAACACGTTCCTATTAAAGTGGCCGGTGAGTGTATAGCTGCTATAAACAGTCGTTCCTTTTTCCAGCCTGTCTTTTTTCTCTCTCTTGAAGTTAAGACCAAAAAAAAAAAAAAACCCTCAGCTTATCATGTTGCCAAGAAACCAGGAAACTTTCTGTGTCGGAAAACTTCCTTCCCATTACGACCAGGGATGTAAACCTGAGGCGTCCACCCGATATGATACAACTTTGATTCATAAGGCAACAATTAGGTATACTGTGATATAAAACTGAACATTTACACTGTTTACTGTTTAGCTTCAGTGAGCTTTAGCTTGTTAAGGAAGCTAATCAGCTCAGGTGTGTCATTTAGAAGAAAGCACAGTGCAGTAAGGGTGTGGTCTTTAGGTCCTGCTGGTGTTTTAGATTTGAAAATTTAATTTATTAGCTTGTGCCATAGCAATATATTATATTATTGCATACATTATGGCTGGGAAACCACAACAGCTTGCCCCAATTACAGTGGCCCCCATTGTACCTAAGCTGCATGTCTTTGGACATGTGGGGGAACTGGAGGAAACCCACGTGGACATGAGGAGAACATACAAACTTCACACAGAAAGGCTCTCGTCAGCTGTGAAGTTTGAACCCAGAACCTTCTTGCTGGGAGGCGACAGAGTTAACCACTGTGCCGCCCAAAATGGAAGTGCTTCTGACAGAAAAGCGTTCGTCCGGTGATCACAAGTTTGAATTAGGATGATTCGTGGTTGGTAGTCCAAGAGGGCAAAATTGGCTGTGCTTTCAGGCTGGGAGGGGCTAAATCTCTCTCCCCTAACAATAATAATAATAATAATAATACAACCCCAATTCCAAAAAAGTTGGGACGCTGTGTAAACTGTAAATAAAAACAGAATACGATAATTTGTAAATCATGGAAACCCGATATTTCATTGAAAATTGTACCAAGACAACATAGCAAATGTTGAAACTGAGAAATTTTATTGTTTTTTGAAAAATTTATGCTCATTTTGAATTTGATGTCAGCAACACATTTAAAAAAAGTTGGGACAGAGGCATGTTTACCACTGTGTTGCATCATCTCTACTTTTAACAACACTCTGTAAATGTTTGGGAACTGAGGAGACCAATTGTTGTAGTTTTGAAAGAGAAATGTTGTCCCATTCTTGCCTGATATACAATTTCAGTTGCTCAACTGTTCGGGTCTCCTTTGTCGTATTTTGCGCTTCATAATGTGCCAAATGTTTTAAATAGGAGACAGGTCTGGACTGCAGGCAGGCCAGTTTAGCACCCAGACTCTTTTACTACAGAGTCATGCAGTTTTAATATGTGCAGAAAGCGGTTTGGCATTGTCTTGGTGAAAGAATGAAGGCCTTCCCAGAAAAAGATTTTGTCTGGCTGGCAGCATATTGCTCTGAAACGTGTATATATCATTCAGCATTAATGATGCCTTCCCAGATGTACAAGCTACCCATGTCATATGCACTAATGCAGTGGTTTTCAAAGTGGGGGCCGCAGCCCCCTGGGGGGCCACCAGGGGGCGCTAGGGTGGCCTCAGAAAGTTGGAGGGACGATAACAAAAAATTGGGAAAAAATATATACTTTTTTAAAATAATTATTATTAAATATATTGTAATTAGTTTTTTAATCATTATAAAATATAATTATTAATAATAATGCATCATATCGAAACGTTGTTTGCCATGCTCATCTCTCCGATTGCCTGTGATGTTGCGGTTTGCACCATTAACAAGCTGCTTTGCTCCTCAAGCTAGCGTATTGCTAGCGCAAAATGGACCGGTTTTTGAAGAAGAGACCGAAGGAACAAACCAACAGTCCTACTGTGGAGGACACTGCTGCGAACAAAACTAAGAAGTCCTGGCCAACTAAAATCCGAAAATATGAGGCAGCATACGTTAAGTATGGCTTTACAGCCATACAGAAAAATGGCCATGATTGCCCGAAATGCGTCCTCTGTCTGGAGACCCTGTCAAACGAGCGCTTAAAACCTTCGAAACTTCAGCGTCACTTGGTATAAAAACATCCGACAGATGCCGAAAAAAACAGTAGATGTCTTCAGACGCAAAGAAGAGCATTTGGTCAGGCAATCTGCTGCATTCACCCAGCAAGCTACTGTCCCCGAGCGGGCCCTGAAGGCATCATTTTTAGCCTCGTACCACATTGCTCGTGCTAAAAAACCTCACTCAATTGGAGAAGATTTGATTTTACCAGCCACCAAAGACATTGTCCGAGAATTGCTTGGTGAGGATGCTGCCAAAAAAAAAATAGATGCTGTCCCACTCTCTGATAACACCGTGAGCCGACGGATTGGTGACATGGCTCAAGACGTATCTGCTCAGCTGTTGGAGCAGGTGAGAGCCAGCGAATACTTCGCACTTCAGCTGGATGAGAGCACAGATTTATCCAATGAGGCCCAACTGCTTGTGTACATCAGATTTATTTCACAGGAAAGATTTGTGGAGGAAATACTATTTTGTAAAGCACTTGAAAGAAGAACTACTGGGGAAGACATTTTTCAAGTTTTGGACGATTACATCGAGTCTAATGGATTGGACTGGACCCGTTGTGTGTGGGGGTGTTCGGACAGAGCCGCGGCAATGACCGGGAAGATCAGTGGAGTGACCGCTCTCATTAAGCAGAAGGCCCCGCATGTAGTGGCCACACACTGCATGCTCCATCGCAAGGCACTGGTCGCAAAAAGGATGGATAACGAGTTGAATCAGGTACTACAGGAGGTTATACAGTTTATTGTTCAGTGCGAAAATATTTGTGTTGAAAACATGTTAGTTAATAATATTCTTATGCTAAACAAATGTAACAATTATTGACTATTGAATAAAAGTAAGAGAAAACATTCTAAAAGTTGATGTTTCTTTACATTTCATAGCATTGTCTGTGGGTTTGCAAAGGGGGTCCCCGGCCAGAAGCTAATGCTGTTTGGGGGGCCTTGGCATGGAAAAGTTTGGGAACCCCTGCACTAATGCCCCCTCATACCATCACAGATGCGGCTTTGGAACTGTGCACTGATAACAAACCGGATGGTCCCTCTCCTCTTTAGCCTGGACGTCGTGATGTCCATGATTTCTAAAAATAATTTCTAGTTCTGATTCGTCAGACCTCGGGACAGTTTTCCACTTCGCCTCAGTCCATCATAAAAGAGTTCGGGCCCAGAGAAAGTGGCGGTGTTTCTGGATATTGTTTATATCTGGTTTTAACTTGCATTTGTGGATGCAGTAATGAACTGTTTTCACAGACGATGGTTTTCTGTAGTGTTCCTGAGCCCATACAGTGATTTCCACGACAGACACGTGTCTGCTTTTAACGCAGTGTCTCCTGAGGGCCTGAAGATCACAGGCATCCAATGTCAGTTTTCAGCCTTGTCTCTTGCATACAGAGATTTCTCCAGATTCTCTGAACATTTTAAATGATATTATGGACCACAGATGATGTGACCCCCAAATTCTTTGCAATTTTACATTGAGGAACGTTATTCTTCAATTGTTGCACTGTTTGCCCACACAGTATTTCACAGAGCGGTGAACCCCTCCCCATCTTTACTTCTGAGAGACTCCGCCTCTCTGGGATGCTCTTTTTATACCCAATCATGTGACCGACCTGTTGCAAATTAACCAAATTAGTTTTTTTTTTTTTTAAAAGATTACACAAATTTTCCAGGCTTTTGATGCCCTGTCCCAACTTTTTTGAAACGTGTTGCTGACATCAAATTCAAAACGGCCATAAATTTTTCAAAAAAACAAGAACATTTCTCAGTTTCAACATTTGATATGTTGTCTTTGTACTACTTTCAATGAACTACAGGGTTTGTATGATTTTGCAAATTATCACATTCTGTGTTTATTTACAGTTTAGACAGCATCCCAACATTTTTGGAACTGGGGTTGTAATAACAACTAGAGGTATTGTGCCAAGGGCACAGTGGTATCCCATTTCCACACCTGAGGCCTTGGGACAAGGTCAAGGTGACAGAACTGAGAGAAATGAGGCCACTTGTCTGGAATCCGATGATAAAGGGAAAAGGATATACTTCTTCCATGGTTAATAATATTAACCAAGTTCCTATCTTTCACCAATTTCTTGCTGCAGGTCAGTGAAAAATTATGCAGATCATCGATCTGACCTGTCAAGGTCGCTCCAGGGCAAAACCAATGTTCCCAAATGAAAGCCCATATATGACTTCCTATTCATGGTTAATAGTAACTACGGCCTTATCTTGGTCCGTTTTTGAGATATAGACCATTGAAAATATATGTGACCTAATATTGTCCTAGGTCAAGGGTCAATAGGTCAAAACTAGAGTCATTAAGACATGTTTTTCTTTGGCAAAGGACCAAGGCTAGCTCAAAGACCATGAAAAATAGACAACAGTCTGACTTTTTACTATAGAGTCACCTAATTGACAAGTTCAAGGTCACGTAACTCAGTGAAAACGGGTCAAATTGCTTAAATCGATGTGAATTATCTTGAAGCCCCCCAAATAGGTTCTCCGTACCCAATTTGGTGAAAATTCATGAAAAAATGAGGGAGGAGTAGCAATTTAATGCCTAAGTGACCTCTGACCTAATTCTGACAAAGGGTCAAGGTCAGAGGTCAAATGAGTGCAAAAAAGTATTAAAGTGCATATTCTGGACCAAATTCGTTGTTTTTTTTTATATGAAAGTATGTCCCTTTACACACATCCAGAAGGGTAATTTTGCACAAGGCCATCTGTCTACAGTAGAAAAAAATAAAATAACAAAACGCCTCTGGAAAAATCCCAAGGGAGTCTGGAGCCAGATTCGTGACGTCACCTGCGGAAGCGCCAGCAGGCTGCGCGAGCTTTGCACGGTTTCAGTGCACAGCCTGTGTAGACCAAGCGCTCCCGTTTCTCTCTCATTGTCCGGTCTTTTGGGAAACGATGAGTACTAATCCCATCATGATTGGTGTTGCTACACCCTCCTACGATACATCTGTTAACCATTTTAATAATTATGCGATAACGTTGAAGAAATTTGCAGAAAACCACCAGGTCGTTTTCTCATAAACAAACCAGCGCTGACGTAGGATTCAGAGGGAGGCGTCCCGCATGCGATGTCATGAAAATCAATGTTTGCTGGAAAATTCAAATGCAAAGTTTTTTCAGAGGCGGACCAATTCGCCTCAAATGGCTCGATTTCATCTGAATTTTTCTGGTATTGCGCAAGGTAAAAAAATTGCGCAAAATGTTACAGATAATTGACCAAAGTTTAATATAAAATAGGAGAATTACATTGATCTTGCTCCTGAATTTACCCGTGATATGCACTTTAAAGTATAAGGGTTAGGGAAGAGGGCATAAAAGATTTTTTTTCTAGCTTGTCCCTGGTACTGTACCAGGTGCTCCCATTCATAGCCTTTCCTGAAAATTGATGACATCATAAAATGACATCATACATAATAAGGGGATCACAGATGGTCACTACCTACCGGTATACGCACACCAAGTTTCATCCAGATATCTTGAAAACTGAGTGAGAAATAACCCGTGTCTAACTATGATGTGTACACTAAACCTCGAAGTGATTTCAAGATCCCATTCCCACTGAAGTGGAAATGGGATGATAATAATAAAATGGCTTTAGGGGTGCCACACTAAGTCTTAATGCTCTTACAAACTTGGAAACTCAAAATCAACAGTATTTTACAAACAGAAATGTTTTGAGCAGAGATTTACGGTTGTTTAAACTTGCCGCAGTGCAGATGTTAATTGGAATTGAATTCCAAAGTCTTGGAGCACAAAGCATAAATGCTCTGTCGCCGTAGCTTTTTGACTTTGATGATGGTACTGTACCGTGAGCAGACTCTGGTGAGATGATCCTAAGTTACGTTGAGGTTTGTAACCTGTCAAGAGTTCTTTAATGTATTCTGCTGCTCTCTCGTTGAGATATTTGTATGTTAAAGAGAAGGATCTTGGAATCAGTTCTCGCTCTGACGGGTAACCAGTGTAGACGGTTTAGGATGGGCCACTGCTTGGGGGCGTCGTGGCTCAGGTGGATAAGGCGCCATACCATAAATCCGGGGACCCGGGTTTGATTCTGACCCGAGGTCATTTCCCAATCCCTCCCCGTCTCTCTCCCGCTCATTTCCTGTCTCTACACTGTCCTATCCAATAAAGGTGGAAAAGGCCCAAAAAATATCTTAAAAAAGATGGTCCACTGCCTTAGCTCTAACCACCATTCTTGCGGCAGAATTTTGCACGAGCTGGAGTTTGTCGATTTCAGACGATGGTAGCCCAAACAGCAAGCTGGTGCAAGCATCGAGTTTTGATGTGATGAAACCATGTATGAGCCTTTCACAGTCACCCTGATCAAGGTACTTCCTAATCCTGCCTATATTTCTCAGTGCATGGATAAGCCGATTTACATGTGTGTCAGTCACCGTGACACTGGGTAATCGTTCGCTTCTGTGAGCTCATGTATGTGGAAGACGGCGGAGTGTGTGATGTTTCCCCGTGATGCAGCATGAGTAGCAATTTGAAAGGATAGCTTAATGTGTCTTGGAAGGAGCCTCATCTTCCTCAGTGGGTAACTGTCAAACGATAGGGGAGAACTGGAGGGTGGGTGGAAGTTGGCCAAAATCAAACTTGGAAGAAAACTAGGGGATTAAACATTGTGTACACAGCCTGCCATTCTCTAGCAGTTTTACCGGAAGTGAAATAGCTGGTGGTCTAAATGGCTGCCGTAGTGCAAACAACTTATCAGAGTACGCTCGTAATCTAGAAGCCACTGCTGGCTTTAGATATATTCAGAAGGTTGCTATGTGCAATGGAATCGACCCCTACAGTCTGGGAAAGAAGGATTTATCATACGATCTCGAATACTACCTTTCAGTCGAGTTCCCCGACATCTCGAACTATCTGGTGTTGCAGACGTCCTTCTACACCGCAAAACACATGAAAGCGTGTAAGAGTACGGAGGCTTACAACTTTTTTGTATGTGGCTGGGTAAAGGACCTCGGGATCAAGTAGCTGCCCAATGAATCCTGGATTGTTTTTGCCCGTGTAAGTATGCTTTTTACCTCCGCCAAGGAGGTTATGTTTTCGGTAGCGTTGGTTTGTTTGTTAGCAACATTACGGAAAAGTTATGAACGGATTGCTCTGAAATTTTTTTCCAGAGGTGTGACTGGGCACAAGTAACAATCCATTAAATTTTGGCGGTGATCCGGATCACCTTCTGGATCCCGGATTTTTTTAAAGGATTCTTGGCGGAGGTCTGCGCTCTCAGAGTGCTTTTCTAGTTTTTTAAGCTTTTCGTTGGCATCTTTACAATAAAGTGTAAACAAACAGTTGGCTTGATTCTCACTTGTGTTGGCTCGTATCTCTCAGGTAAATCATTCACAAAGATCATCAGAAACCTCTTTAAAGACCTGGATCTTAGTTGAACAAGACGAAGAAGATGATCACGGCGCATTGGAACTGTACGGCTGGGGAAGAATTTTGTCGCGACCTTCATACATATGGACTTTGCGAGGTGTGAGGAGTAAACAAAGAAACAGCTGGGGACTTTAGCGCTTCGTGACTTAAAAAAGTACCGTAAAATAACGACACAGCAAGAAAAGTACTTGGAAAACACTAAGGCCAGAGCTGAGAGGGAAATACAAACCTTTCACCAAGTGATCACTGCAAACTCGAGCACGCTTTGACTTGGCTCCCTTCGATTTCACTGAGAGGTTCGAAAGCCACCTTTCTCGACGCCTTTTTGTGAAATCCTATGTTCGTTCAGCATTTTTTATTAGTTCACGGGGAACCCTGAAGAAACTTATCAGTTTCACAGTTTGATTGATTCCAACAACCTAAAACAACACAAGCGTAAGGTGTTTTTCATGCGAGCGATGCACTTTCTCCGTACAAACGCTTTGTCGACTGAGCTTTGGTAGACCACCAGCTAAAGTTCTGAATAACCAATGAGGTGGATGCGACGTCACGTGAAACCCAGGAATTGTTTTAGAAAGAAGAAATACAGGAGTGGTTGCTTCTTGATGGGCGTGGTGTCTTCTAGGAAGCCTCCACGCCATCCACAGGCCATGATGGCTCACTGAATGGTTTGAGGAAGATGAAAGAGATGTAAATTCTCCACTCTTCATATTGAAGACTTGTGGGAAATTTTGGAGTGATGTGTTGGATAGCGCTCAAGAACAACCATCAGTACAACACCACCTGAGGAAATATATTTCCGAAGAATGATGTTCATCGCTCCAGAGATGTGTAGAATCCATGCCTAGGAGCATGGAGGCCATTTTGGTGGCTCATGGTGGGCTTAAGACCTTACTAACACCTCACTGCTGGCTTTCCTTCTCCTTTCAGTACATTACATCCTGCATGAATAGGGAAAGTGTGTGTGTGTGTGTGTGTGTGTGTGTGTGTGTGTGTGTGTGTGTTCTTTTTAAGCTGGTGAAGTGATGATCAAGTAGTTTTAAAGACACACACACACACACACTTCCTACCTCTAGGTGTGTTCACCATGTATGAGCTCTTGCTATAATTCAATCTTGTGCATTTTCACTACCTTGAAGCAATTTTACGTTTCAGCATCTAACAGTAAAATAGCAAAAACACACACACACACACACACACACACACACACACACACACACACGCACGCACAGAATCAGTATTAAGGTCAGTGTTGCCTTGGGTGTAAAGAGTGCACTCATCTCATCGTTCTCATTTCAGTGTGCAAGGAATTCTCACACGTGCGCGCGCGCACACACACACACACACACAATAACAAAAAGAATACTGAAAGCAGAAGTGAGCAAAATCAGATGTAAAGCCTAGGTCACAACCGGAAGTACGATTTTTTTGGCCGTGCGATTTTTGGCGTTTCCCAAATCGCTGCGTTTTTTTTTGTTCGTGGAGAAAGACGCACGTTGGCCGTAAGTTTGTCTTGCAACCTGAAAAAAATGTAAGCGCCCGTAGAGTTTGTTTGACATGACAGAACCTCTGCGGCCGGTCTGCAGCCAGTCTACGGCTCGAAAATCAGCACGTCACACGCGCGCCCTCCGTGCGTTTCTTGCGCTTTTTGCACGTAGACCGGCCGTAGGAACACGTACGGCCGGTTGTGACCAAGGCATAAGTGGGGAAAAAAACCCCCACCAGATATTGCACAAAATTCAACAAGCTACCAGACTGTGATCTTTCCCCCATGTGTGTTGCTCCAATTCAGCATTCAGAATCACTTTTATTGCCAGGTATGTGAACACACAAGGAATTTGACTCCGGTTTCACTTAGCTCTCTTAGTACAAACAGATTTTAAAAAAAGCGCAGACAAAAAACAAAACAAGCTACGTACATGTAGAAGGGTAAATATATGTATAGACAAGTGTGTGTGTGTGTGTATATATATATATATATATATATATATATATATATATATATATATATATATATATATAATCTTCTGGTGCAAAATGGTGCATAGTGCAAGGATGACTTAGTAAATACAAATATACAGTGTGCACAGAATGACGGTATGAGTGTGCAGATAGTTCACAGTTGATGTTAACGATAGGAGTCCGGTTTTAGCTGTTCACCACAGAGACAGCCTGAGGGGAAAAAAAAACTGTTCTTGTGTCTGGTTGTTTTTGCGTACAGTGATCTGTAGTGTCTCCCAGAGGGGAGAAGTTTAAACAGTTTGTGACCAGGTTGTGATGGGTCTGCAGAGATGTTGCCTGCCCATTTCCTGACTGTGGACAGGTACAGGTCTTGGATGGAGGGCAGGCTGACACCAATAATTTTCTCTGCAGACCTTATTGTTCGTTGCAGTCTGTTCTTGTCCTGCTTGGTGACCGATCCAAACCAAACAGTGATGGAAGAGCAGAGAACAGACTGAATGATGGCAGAGTAGAATTGTGTCAGCAGCTCCTTAGACAGGTTGAGCTTCCTGAGCTGGTGTAGAAAGTACAACCTCTGCTGGGCCTTTTTGATGATGGTGACTGTGTTGGTCTCCCACTTCAGGTCCCGGGAGATTGTGGAGCCCAGAAACCTGAAGGTTTCAACAGCAGTCACAGTGTTGTTGGTGATGGGTGGCAGGGTGGGGGGCTCCTCCTAAAGTCCACTGTCATCTCTACAGTTTTGAGCGTGTTCAGCTCCAGACTGTTCTGACCACACCAACAGACCAGCCGTTCAACCTCCCGTCTGTATGCAGACTCGTCACCGTCTCTGATGAGGCCAATGACCGTTGTGTCGTCTGCAAATTTCAGGAGTTTAACAGACGGGTCTCTTGAGGTGCAGTCATTGGTGTAAAAGGAGAATAGCAGTGGGGAGAGCACACACCCTTGGGGGGCGCCAGTGCTGATAGTCCAGGTGCTGGATGTGATGCTCCCAAGCCTCACCTGCTGCTTCCTGTCAGTCAGGAAGTTTATAATCCACTGACAGGTGGAGGAGGGCACAGTGAGCTGGGTGAGCTTGGTGTGGAGGATGTCTGGAATGATGTTGTTGAATGCCGAACTGAAGTCCACGAACAGAATCCTGGCATACGTCCCTGCAGAGTCAAGGTGTTGCAGGATGTAGTGCAGTCCTATATTGATTGCATCATCTGCTGACCTGTTTGCCCGGTAGGCAAACTGCAGGGGGTCCAGCAGGGGGTCTGTGATGTCCTTCAGGTGTGACAAAACCAGTCTCTCGAAGGACTTCATGACTACAGATGTGAGGGCTACAGGCCTGTAGTCATTCAGTCCTGTGATGGTGGTTTTCTTGGGAACCGGGATTATTGTGGAGCGTTTGAAGCATGAGGGGACCACATAGCTCCAGGGATCTATTGAAGATCTGGGTGAAGATGGGCGCCAGCTGATCAGCACAGACCTTCAGACAGGAGGGTGACACACCGTCTGGGCCGGGTGCCTTCCTGATCTTCTGTCTGCGAAAAAGCTGACAAACATCCTCTTCACAGCCATTCCAAGGTGACTTCCGTGACGAAAGCTACTCAAATTTGGTTGAAGTCAATCTATGGCCCATAAATTCCAGAACAAATTTAAAAGGTTATGCATTTATTTCATGGACATTATACAGCTCCTTAGTATAGCCAACATTTTTTTCATTTCTAACTACATTTTCATACAAAAAAAAAAGGAGGAAAATGTTACTTCCGTGACAGCTACATCCTCAAAAATATTGACTGAAGAAATGTTTTATCCAGTTCGTAGCCTTCTGGGAGAGATGTATCATTTGTCTCACACAGTATACCAGGGGGAAGTCTAGAGATTCCTAAATTAAGCAAGCCATCATAAATTAGTAAATTGCTGACCTTGGAGAGCACTGGAAGTCTGTGACTTCCGTGACCGAAAAAAAATGTGACTTCCGTGACGAGTACCTCCACCAGTATGAAACAAAGTGCAAAAGTTGTATCTATTTATTATTCTTTATTTTTAAACTCCCACATAATGCACAGAATAAAGTGGTCCTTAGTTCAACTTGGTGAACAAAGTTTTCCAAAATGTTATCAGTTGCAGATCCTTCGGTTTGTATCCAATATAAAATGTCTTTATTCAAAGTGCAATGTGTCAAATCTGCAGTAGAACACATTCAACTCGTCAGCCAGTTGATGGTTCATTGCAGTGTTGGGGGATGGTCTCCTGTAGCTGGTGATATTCTTCAGGCCTATCCACACTGACGCCGGATCGTTGGCTGAAAGGCTGTTTTTGTTCCTTTCAGCGTAGCTCCTCTTAGCTGCTTTCACCTCTTTCGTCAGTGTGTTTCTGGCCTGTTTGTACAGGACTCTGTCCCCACTTCTGTAGGCCTCCTCCTTGGCCTGGCGAAGCTGCCAGAGTTTTGCAGTGAACCAGGGTTGTTTGTTGTACAGGTATGTGCAGAAGGTCTTGGTGGGCACACACATATCCTCACAAAAACTGACTCAAGATGTCACAGTATCAGTCAGTTCATGCAGGTCTGAAGCTGCAGCCTCAAAAACACTCCAATCAGTGCAGTCAAAGCAGGCTTGTAGTTCCACTTTGGCCTCATCAGACCATCTCCTCACCGTCTTGACTACAGGCTTAGCAGATTTCAGCTTCTGCCTGTAGGTCGGGATAAAATGAACAATGCAGTGATCAGATAGACCCAAGGCTACACGGGGGACAGAGTGGTATGAGTCCTTTAAAACTGTGTAACAGTGGTCCAGAGTGTTAGTGTCCCTGGTGGGACACTTGGGCCCTGTCCACACGGCAACGGATTCAGGTGAATCTGATAAAATTTATCGTTTTGGCCTGGCGCCCACACGGCACCAGCGTTTTGGTGCCCCAAAATGATATTTTTTGAGAATGGGTTCCAGAGTGGAAAAATCTGGCAACGGTGCCATTGCAAAGTCGTCTGGATGAGTAGAACGGATTTGTTTACGATGACGTCACAACCACATGACTAGGCCCATGTTTACATTAGACCGTATCAGCGGATCATCAGATTAACGTTTTTAAAACGATTAGTGTGCACACAGCAACACCAATACACGATTTGCGTGCACATAGCAACGCCAATACACGGATACGCTTGGCTCCGCAGGCATCCTGCGCTCCAAATCACTCCGCCCTGAACAGTGAGTGCCCTCTGGAGGGTGCGCACTCCGGCCCTGCGCAGCTCACACAGCGCGCGAGTGAAGTGCACAAGCCACGATTTGGGACTGAGCCGCTGTGTGTGTGATCCCAGCGCATATCACTTACTACTTGCAAGTGGAAGGATGGCAAGCCTAAAGACGATCATAACTACACAATGGGCAGTATTTGCATCAGTATTTGCAGTATTTTCATACTTTTATACTCTTTTTAATGAAAGGTGATACAAGGCGGAAGTCCGCGCCGTTTTTCAGCAGTCGCGTCACATGACCAACGCCAGCGAATCAGGAAGGTGGATGTCACAGTGACGTTGTCCAATGAGACGCCAGCTAGAGCTCAGCACAGCGTATCCGCGTATTCTGAATGTTTACACAGCACTGGAGCTGACACGATCTGGATTGAATACGTGGACGCTGGCGGATTCCCGTTTCCCGGCGTTTCCCGGCGTTTTAATGTAAACGGACAGTGCATCCGCGAAGAAAACAAGACAGATACGGTCTAATGTAAACGTAGCCTAGAACAAGCAGCACTCTCGCGCGCATCATTCGTAACAACAGCAACAATGGATAAGAATCTTTTGAAATTGTTTACACATTAACCTGACTGACCTGCCAGACAGACAATTTACACCTGCTTTGATGAACAGAAAGTACAGCCTTCCACACAAAGCAACAGTTACCTGACTATAATGGAGGCAGAGGGGAAAAGGGTCAGAAGACCCTTCAACAGACTGTTTTGTATGAACCACTGCATTGCATTCACTTTTGTATACAGCTTTTCTTTTAAATAAACAAGTAACTGAACCATTTCTTGAATTTCTTTTTTTATTGGATAAGACTGCTTTTCAAAATGTTCACACACAATAAGAAAATTAAGTTATATAAAACTATGCACACTAATAAAACTAATTTGTACACACAGAAGGCATGATTTCCTCGCGTAGTCGCAGCCATCTTCTTGTTGTTGTGTGTTTGTTCCTGTGAGTGCTTCATGCCGGGTAGAAGGGGTTTACGCACATGCGTCCTACTTCTTCTATTGTTCTGGTGTCTCCGATGGGACCGTCTTACAGCGCACGTAGAGGTGTGGCATGTGTATTGCATCATTTTCAGCAAGCGTTGCGTTGCCATATGTACCTGATATTTTACTGATCCGTTGCTCATGTGGACGCGATGTTTTTTGTTTTTTTTGTTTTTTTACCCGCTAAAAAAAAAAAATCTCGTTGTCGTGTGGATGTAGCCTTAATGTGCTGTTTATATTTTGGCAGTTCGTGGCTGAGGTTTGCTCTGTTAAAGTCCCCCAAAACAATGAGCAAAGAGTCCGGGTGTTTTTTTCTCCACGTTGTTTATCTGGTCAGCCAGGTGTTGTAATGCCTCTATAACACAAGCCTGGGGAGGGATGTAGACTCCAACCAGAATAAATGAGGAAAACTCTCGCGGAGCATAAAACGGTTTGCAGTTTATGAATAATGTCTCCAGATGAGGAGTGCATGATTTGTTTAGAACCGTGACATCAGTACACCAACCTTAGTTAATGTAAAAGCAGACTCCGCCTCCCCTCATTTTCCCAGTGAGCTCCATTTCGCGGTCCGCTCGGTGCAGGTGAAATCCAGGCAGGTGGAGAGAAGTGTCCGGGATGTGCTTACTGAGCTAGGTTTCGTTGAAGTACAAGGCAGCAGATCTGTTAAAATCTGTGTCGACTGTGTTGAGGAGCAGCAGTTCGTCCATTTTGTTGGCCAGAGAGTGGACGTTAGCCACGTGAATAGACAGGAGCGCAGTGTGAAACCCCTGCTGCCTCAGCCTGACGAGCGCGCCAGCTCGCTTCCCCCGGTGTCTCCGGCGTCCTCGGTGGAGACCATAGAGAGCTGCTGCTCCTCCAACAAGTAGCTCTGGAAAACTTTCCGGATCGATGAAAACCGATGGAAAAAAAACTTTACTGGTGGTTATTCCAATGTTTATGATGTGGGTGCAATTGGTAATTAAGTGATCAATCTCATTAAATCAGTCTCATTAAATACCATTAAATCAGTCCCATTAAATATTGAATCAGTCTCATTAAATAATACCATTAATTTTGGTGCTTAATAATAAATTACCAAACAGCTAAATTATGGTATATTCCAAATTATTATGATCACTTACCGTATTACATAACTCATATGCACCTTGGAATTCTTTGGGTACTTCAAAAATATTGGTACAACAATAAACACACAGTTTCAACAATAATTGAATTTATTATAACAAAGATAAAATTGAATAATGTCAGCAGATATATACATATAAGCACGCATAAACGGTGTGTGTGTGTGTGTGTGAGAGTGATGTGTGAGAGTGACTGGAATCTTATCTGAGGTATGTGTGTGTGTTTGTGTGTGTGTTATCTGAGGTGTGGGGGGTCGTGACCACGTGTTTCTAAGTAGAACAAAAGAGTTAGCTTTGGTTGCTAGCTAAGATGTGTTTGTGTCCACGTGGTGGAAACAAAAAAATTAGCCCTGGTAGCTAACTCCACGTGTGTGTGTGTGTGTGTGTGTGTGTGTGTGTGTGTGTGTGTGTGTGTGTGTGTGTGAGAGGCCTGTGGCCTACAACAAAAGAATTAGCTCTGATTGCTAATTCACTAGCTTATACATTACTAAATCCACTGAAATCTTGATGAGGTCAAAATATGTGTAGGAATGAAATTAAGAGTGTTAGGAAGGAATAGAAGAAAGCATGCAACCTATCTATTAAGCAATTGAGAGGACAAAAATAGAACAATAATTAATTCAATACCCTGAGGGTCTACAGTGTACACATTTAAACCGTTCCTGAGTTTAAATTCACACTTCTTCATTAAGCTAATTCCTAAGACTAGTTTTATGCCCAAAATTTGCCAGTCTTACTTAGCATCTTGCCTATATGCAAGATTATGAAGAGATGTTCCGAGACTTTTGGAGTTTCACCGTTGTGGAGCACGTGAGTCGCTTCCGTGGAAAGCAGAGGATTTCTTGGTCTGACACGTGGTCGCTCGTGATGAAAAGAAGTCTCTGATCAAATAATGTGCACAGCGCTTTAATTGAGGTATTTCACCTGACGTCACAGGGTCACGTGACGCCCCGGTGTCCGCCATTTTGAAGGTCAAGCTAGCTAATGTCAACAACATAGTAGCTGGTATGTTACTGTAGCAATGTTTACGGTCAGTCATTTGGATGACTGTTAAAACCTTTCAGTCTCAAGTTTTTCCTTTACTGTATTTACTAGTTTACTGTAATTATGATCCGGCAGCTATTTACACCGGATCCAGTGTAAATAGCTGCCAGAGCACGCTCCGGCTTGCTCCCCCTCAAATTAAGCAGTGCGCTCCAGCTTGCTCCCGGAGTGCTCCGGCCGAGGTTCCGGAGCGTGCTCCGGCTTGCTCCTCCTCAAATTAAGCAGCGCGCTCGCTGCTTAATTTGAGGGGGAGCAAGCCGGAGCGCGCTCCGGCAGCTAATTACACTGGATCCGGTGTAAATAGCTGCCGGATCATAATTACAGTAAACTAGTACATACAGTACAGGAAAAACTTGAGACTGAAAGGTTTTAACAGTCAGCCAAATGACTGAACGTAAACATTGCTACAGTAACATACTAGCTACTATGTTGTTGACATTAGCTAGTGCTAACAGCTAGCTGCTAGTACACTGCTACAACACAGACACCGACCCTAATAATACAGTTCTTGGTCATTGCCTGGTAACAGCAAATTTATAACGGGCCATGTCTCAACAGACTAAGAAGTTATTTCAATGACATTTAATAACATTTTGTTTATCCTGAGGACCGAAAGTAAATGAAAATGTGAACAAACCTCATCTCATCTCATTATCTCTAGCCGCTTTATCCTGTTCTACAGGGTCGCAGGCAAGCTGGAGCCTATCCCAGCTGACTACGGGCGAAAGGCGGGGTACACCCTGGACAAGTCGCCAGATCATCACAGGGCTGACACATAGACACAGACAACCATTCACACTCACATTCACACCTACGGTCAATTTAGAGTCACCAGTTAACCTAACCTGCATGTCTTTGGACTGTGGGGGAAACCGGAGCACCCGGAGGAAACCCACGCGGACACGGGGAGAACATGCAAACTCCGCACAGAAAGGCCCTCGCCGGCCACGGGGCTCGAACCTGGACCTTCTTGCTGTGAGGCGACAGCACTAACCACTACACCACCGTGCCGCCCCTGAACAAACCTTAGCTGTAATAAGATGGCGACCACCGGCTCCAGGGACGACCCGCTGATGTAGGCATGTTACCCAGCCTGACACAAAATATTTGTAGGCATCCAAACTCTTATACGCTTTCAGATCAATACCTGTGTATGGTGATGGGTTTTTAATGACATAGGTATACAGATCACGTGGGCCGAAGTCAGGTAAAGACGAGGGCTTCGTGTACTTCCGTACGTCAGTGAACAATCCTTGTGGAAGCAGGTAAACGTCGTTCTCCAAGCCTGCTAACCTCAATTTTTGCAAATACCTGTCCCTCTGCTCGCCCTGTAAATGCCCTACGTCGCTGGATAGTGAAGGTGTTTTCTGCATCTCGCTCCTTTTTCTTTTATATTTTTCGTTTGTCGCCTTCCTCGCATTCAAACTGATTCGAGCCGTGACGTCCAAAATGGCAGCCTAACGATGCATCACAGGACTTGGTCACGTGGGTGAAAAACCTCAATTAGAAGGATCCGGTTGCTTCTAACCTTAAATTAACTGCTTTGGGCGGGAGTTTGGTAACGTTACTGATAGACAAATAAAAACCGGTTGTAACTCATCTGAGTTAGATCGCGCAATTCTGGATTTCTACCGTGGCCAGTGGTAAACAGAAAGAAAAAACGCGCTGAATCTTTCTTCTTGCAAGAAAGAAGTCGTGGTTTCGGACGGTCCGATGAGAGGGTGCCTCTTTTTATGTCTGTTCCCGCGTGGTTACAGAAGCCAAAGAGGAAGTATGGTGGATTTCCGGGTTACTTATGGCTTCCTGAAGGATGTGACGTAGGTGATCCGGCCCAGGCGTGACGTAGGTCAATGCGGAAGTTGGTTGATGGGAAATGTATTCCTTAGAGGGACTGTGTTACCTACAATGAGTTCTTCTCTGGAGTAGGTGACCAGAGAAGAAGCACAAGAAACACAACAAATACACAAAAACGTAGAAAGTATGAGAGAGCGAAGTACCGAAGCAACCGTCTGCGGTGCCATCTTGGAACATATATTCAAAGGAAGACTGGCTAACACACACACACACACACACACACACACACACACACACACACACACACAGAGAGAGAGAGAGAGAGAAGAGGAAAAAGAAGGAAGACAGAAAACATGAGGAAAATGTGAAGGAGAGAAAAGAGAGGTGTGTGTTTGCTATAAGGGATTATAAATCAAGGTTGGATTTGACAGTTTATATTTGTACATGTGAGTGCAGGCGTGTACACACACACACACACACACACACACACTTTCACGTCTGTTGTTGTCATGGGGAACAGCCTTTGCTAAGTTGTAATTAGCCGCACAGATCTTCCCTTCGATGCAAACGACACTGAATTTTAAACACTCACCGTGTCGGAACGTTCCCTACTCACTACTCCCTGATCCCTATTCAGTACTCACTACTCCCTGATCTCTACTCAGTACTCCCTACTTACTACTCAATGATCCCTACTCAGTACTCCCTGATCCCTACAAAGTGCTCAGTACTCCCTACTCCCCGCTCCCTATTCACTACTTTCTGATCCCTGCTCAGTACTCCCTACTCCCCGATCCCTACTCACTGCTCAGTACTCCCTACTCAGTATTCGCTGCTCCCTTCTCCCTATTCACTACTCCCTTCATCCTCCTCCCTGCTGTCTATTCACTACTCACTGCTCCCTGCTTCCCACTACCTACTCACTACTCCCTCCTCCATGCTCACTGTATCCTACTCCCTCCTCTCTATATCCTACTCCCTGATCCCTGTATCCTACTCACTGCTCCCTCCTCACTGTATTCTACTCCCTCCTCCCTGTTTGCTGTATCCTACTCCCTGATCCCTACTCACTGCTCCCTGCTTACTACTCCCTGATCCCTGTTTGCTGTATCCTACTCCCTGATCCCTGCTCTCTGTATCCTACTCCCTACTCACTGCTCCCTGTATCCTACTCCCTGCATCCTACTCCCTACTCACTGCTCCCTGCTCTCTGTATCCTACTCCCTGATCCCTGCATCCTACTCCCTACTCACTGCTCCCTGCTCTCTGTATCCTACTCCCTGATCCCTACTCACTGCTCCCTGCTCTCTGTATCCTACTCCCTACTCTGGAAATACAGGACACTATTTTGTCCACTACATTACGCAGATTTGCTCAGCACGGTGTGTCTCCTTTGGCACACTTTCAACTTGCTTTGGCTCGTCTCCGTTAAATCCCTGAAACCCATCTTTTTTTTTTTTCTCAATTTTTCATAAGGTTCTCCTGATCAGTAATCCTCCATCACCCATATGCAGCTACCCTGTCACATTCAGACAAATCAGCTTCCTGAAATCCCATCTCCCAATCATTTAGCTCCACCACACTCTTAGAGCTGGATCAGCACTCAGGTTTGTCTTCCTACTCATGATTTAAGTGTGGACTTGCGGCTTCCAATAAACCCTAGCCTACAGTCGTTTGGTTTTGGTAGTCATGTCATCTTCACCTGTGTATTTAGGAATGGCCGGACACGAACTTGCAAGCTGGGTCACAAGAACGCCAAATACATTCGGAACAATAAACGTGCTTGGATAAAGACTGTTTTAACTCACGCCTTGCTGCTCTTGTTGGCGGGCGATATCCAACTGAATCCGGGACCCAGCGACGCCCTATACTCGAGCCTCAGCTGCGGACCCACATCCCCCAAGCTGCATGCCGTGGGGGAGCACTCCATGAGCGAGAACTTGATCGCGGGCAGAGTTGCCGAATGTTCTATCGTGGTTCCCTACCTTGTGACGGGATCCTTGGGCCTCAAGACAGACGCGAACTGTCTTGAACAGCAGGGTGTTGGCATGGTAGCCGGAGACGAATTGCGACCTGAGGACTCGGTCTGCTCATTGCCAACGGAGACGTGTGGATGTAACCGCATGATCCATAAAGGCACTGGACCCAAATGGAAAACGCATAAAAATTGCATAAAGCATATACTTAACAAATCAACGATTAAACGAACAAATATCTTTCATACAGTTAATTATGCCAAAGTTATATGGGACCCTTCTGCCAAACCAAGGGGTATATTTGGGGGGCATCTCAACATTAGAAGCCTCCTCCCCAAATGCGACGAAATCAAAACATTACTGTTGGATTCAAACTTGGACTTTTTATGTCTCACTGAAAGTTGGCTTCATAGCAAGATTTTAACTTCTATTATTGATGGGCCAGGATATACATGTTTTAGAAAAGACAGGGAAGTTGGTAGAGGGGGTGGTGTGGTTGTTTATATTAGGGATTCCTTCAGATGTGCTGAAATCGAATTTGACCTTGACGAGATTGAATGCCTTGGATTAAATGTCTATCTATCCCCGGAGATGCATTTCCGCATCTTGGTTGTATATAACCCGCCAATATATGATGGAACTTTTTATGAAAAATTAGAGAAAATACTTAAAGCCATTATTCATAAAACAGAGGTGATAATATTCAGGGATTTTAATATTAACTGGGCTGATAAGAAAGCCAGAGGTAAACTGAAAAGCACCATGTCTAAACTCGACTTCAGTCAAGTAATTAAAGGGCCGACACGAATTACTAGATCGACTCAATCACAGATAGACTTAATATTTACAAATAGGACTGAGCGAATAATAAAAACTTTTAATCTTATAACGGGCTTGTCAGATCATAATATGATCTTGGCAGCTAGGAAGTTGACCAAAAAACGTTTTGCCAATTACAGTCTAAATATAGGATTACCAAACGTTGACAAACTTATAATATCCAAGCAAGATCTACCAATTCTGCAACGTCAATTAAGCGAAGTAACTTGGAATGATGTGATGCAGAACACAGACCCGAACATATGTTGCAATGAATTTACGAATGGCATCAATAAAATAATGTCTAAATTTCTCAAGCCGGCTAAAAAATCTAAAAGGAAAAATTCCCTTCCGTGGGTGGACTCCTCAATTAGACAGCTCATGAAACAACGTGATCTTGCACTTAAAGTGTGTTTAAAGAGCCGGACAAACACTGCCCTCGCACAATATAAAGGACTCCGTAATAGACACTAAAGAATTGCGCACAGCCAAAGCAACGTATTATATCACACTTTTAACGGAGGCTAAGGGCAATAGTTCACTTATTTGGAAACAAATGAAAACCCTAATACAACCACAGAAAGCACAAAGTATCATACAGGAACTAAAAATAGGGAATGAAACTATAGCAGACAATGGAGAAATTGCGCAAGTACTAAACAACTATTTTGTTGGGTCAGTTGAGGATATAGCCAGAACTTTTAAGGCTACATTTACATTAGACCGTATCTGTCTCGTTTTCTTCGCGGATGCACTGTCCGTTTACATTAAACCACCTGGAAAAGCCGGGAAACGGGAATCCGCCAGCGTCCACGTATTCAATCTAGATCGTATCTGGTCCGGTGCTGTGTAAACATTGAGATACGCGAATACGCTGTGCTGAGCTCTAGCTGGCGTCCTCATTGGACAACGTCACTGTGACATCCACCTTCCTGATTCGCTGGCGTTGGTCATGTGACGCGACTGCTGAAAAACGGCGCGGACTTCCGCCTTGTATCACCTTTCATTAAAGAGTATAAAAGTATGAAAATACTGCAAATACTGATGCAAATACTGCCCATTGTGTAGTTATGATTGTCTTTAGGCTTGCCATCCTTCCACTTGCAAGTAGTAAGTGATATGCGCTGGGATCACACACACAGCGGCTCAGTCCCGAATCACTGCTTGTGCGCTGTGTGAGCTGCGCAGGGTCGGAGTGCGCACCCTCCAGAGGGCACTCGCTGTTCAGGGTGGAGTGATTTGGAGCGCAGGATGCCTGCGGAGCCGAGCGTATCCGTGTATTGGTGTTGCTGTGTGCACGGCTAATGGTTTTAGTGTAAACGCGAATCGTTTTAAGAACATTAATCTGATGATCCGCTGATTCGACGTAATGTAAACGTAGCCTAAGACAAGTGTCTGGTCTGGCCCAGCTATAGCTGCAAAGACAGGTCAACTGTTAGAACTCAAACAAATATCAAAAAGTCAAGTAGTAAAAATAATCACCAAGTTAAGAACTACCTATTCCAAAGACCTTTTTAATTTAGATATAGTTTTTATAAAAACACACGTTAATGCATTAGCTGAGCCGCTAACCCACTTGGTAAACACCTCTATAACAAGTGGGACGTTTCCTGAAGCCTGGAAACAAGCAAAGGGTACTCCTATATTTAAATCTGGTGCGGCAGACCAAGTGACCAACTATCGGCCCATTAGCATCCTGCCTGCTCTATCTAAGATCCTGGAAAAGGCAGTTGCCACACAACTAATGGAACATCTAGAAGGCAATAAATATTTACATCCATTACAATTTGGTTTTAGAGCAAAATTCTCCAGAGAGAGTGCTAACTGCTTCCTCCTGGAGCAAATTAAATCATCTATAGATAAAGGTAACCTGGTGGGGGCTGTATTTTTAGATCTTAAAAAAGCATTTGACACGGTAAATCATAACATTTTAACATCTAAACTTGTTAATTATAATTTAACAGCAAAGACAGTGGCCTGGTTTAAATCATATCTCACAAACCGTGAACAATGTGTTGCTATCAGCAATGCAAAGTCTTCATTTCAAATAATTAAAACTGGCATTCCGCAGGGTTCGGTATTAGGACCGATACTCTTTAGTATGTTTATAAACGACCTCCCTGACTCCTGCCCAGAGGCAGGTTTTCAAATGTATGCAGATGATGCGGTTATACATGTTCATGGGAAAACAGCTGCTGCAGTATCACACAAATTAAATGAACAACTGGAGGCTGTAGCTCACTGGCTAAACAGGTCATGTCTAGCGCTAAATGAAAGTAAAACAGTGTCAATGTGCTTTTCCTCTGGGAGGTGCCCCACACCAACTACCTTAAAGGACATGGGACATGAAACATAAATGCACGCTATATCAGTTTCTTTCCATTAAAAATATGAAATAATTGCATCAACAAATACAAAATTATCTATTAAATTCAGCAAAATCGTTATATTCGTGATTATATGGCATTTCTGCTCGAGCTCCGATATGCATATTTTACAACCGGAAGAGCCGCTGTCACGTGATCATGCGTCACAAAAACTTTCGGGTACAGCACAAGCGGGTAGATGAATGGAGAAGTGTGAATCGTGATGATGACGAATGCGACAAAATAGTTTTTGTGTCTTTGATGACAAGAAAATTGTTTCGTTTTTAGAGTGTTTAACGTACATTGAACATCATGGTGTATTGCGACCTCCCAGTCAGTCAGACGCGCTGTCACTCCTGTTAGCAATGTAGCTAGGCTCAGTATGGCCAATGGTATTTTTTGGGGCTGTAGTTAGATGCGACCAAACTCTTCCGCGTTTTTCCTGTTTACATAGGTTTATATGACCAGTGACATAAAACAAAGTTCAGTTACACAAATCGAAACGTGGCGATTTTCTATGCTATGGAAAGTCCGCACTATAATGACAGGCGTACTAACACCTTCTGCGCGCTTCGACAGCGCATTGATACCTTCACTCGGAGTTGTACCATTATTTTTTAGACAGGGCGGACGGACCAGGGCATTCGCCCGCCTGGCCGTGCCCGACGAGGAGCGCTCTCGGCCGGCTTGGGAGGCAGACGGCAGCCCCTCCTGGAAGTGTGGTTTTACCATGGGCCTCATGCGGTAAGGATTAGTATTATAAATTTTGGGTGTATCAATTATTGATTATCATAATTCTGACTCGTTTCGCCATTTTGAATGTTTTCATCTCGGACTCTGGAAGCATTGTATCTCAATCAATCTCGAAAAATATCAGCAAAAAAAACTAGCTTGCAACGGACTTTAGCTAGATCTATGATGAACTTTCAATGCATGATACAAAAATAATACTTCTTTCAACAGATCATTAGCCTTTGAGCAGAATTGTTTTTAACTTACCAGGAAGTGTTATCGAGCCGACCGCTTTCAGTTTCATGGGGATTGAATGAACTCTCACTCTCCGAATCATCTGACCCGTCAGAGTAAAGACAAGATCCATGTTCATGTGAATTTCCAGCTATCGGTTTGAATTGATAGGGTCTAACTTCACATCTCTGTGAAACATCGGGAATGTCACTGTCGATGGTGTCCATTTCGGTAACCTGTTTACATTAGATACCCAAGCGCTGGCTCCTTGAAAAGTTTTTGTGACGTCACGGGTCACGTGACCGCTTAGCTAATTAACGAATCATTGTTTTACGCTGATGTATAAAAAAGTTGAATAATGTGATGATTTTCACATTTTTGACACCCTGCAGTGATTTAGATGGCATTTCTTATGTCCTTTATACATAATTATACCCAGAAAAAAATCCATGTCCCATATCCTTTAAATATCAATATCTATGATAAACCAATTAGTCAGGTTACAGAGGTCAAATACTTAGGATTGATATTGGATGAACATCTCAAATTTGACAAACATATTAAAAAGATCAGTAAAACAGTTAGACTGAACTTGTACACTTTCAGACTAATTAGAGATTGTTTATCATTTGAAGCAGCCAACATATATCTTTACTCAATGATTCTCTCACACCTTGGCTATTGCATAACTGCATGGTCACAGGTAGGTCTTTTAGCAGTAACGGATCAGTAAAATATCAGGTACATATGGCAACGCAACGCTTGCTGAAAACGATGCAATACACATGCCACACCTCTAGGGGCGCTGTAAGACGGTCCCTTCGGAGACACCAGAACAATAGAAGAAGTAAGGACGCATGCGCATAAACTATTATGCACGAGACTTCATATTAGCCACAAAGTCAGGAAAATCTGTTTGTAAAATTACATTATAATGACCAAATACAATGAAAAGTATTTTTCCAGTCTCACCTGTGAAAGGTAATCCCATGTGATCTCGTTTGGACGGCAAACCTGTTGGTACAGTTAAACGCAGCTAATCTTTATTCTCCGCTTTGACCTCTCCAAAATGGCGGCGAGGATGACGTATGATTCTACGCAGAAGGCGGCGTCTTTAATGGTCCGGAATAAATTGAATGATACACGTTGATGGATTAATTTGTTGTTTCTCACCTGTGAAAGGTAATCCCATGTGATCTCGTTTGGACGGTAAACCTGTTGGTACAGTTAAACGCAGCACATGAATCTTTATTCTCCACTTTGACCTATCCAATATGGTGACGAGGATGACGTATGATTCTACGCGGAAGGCGGCGTCTTTAATGGTCCGGAATAAATTGAATGATACACGTTGATGGATTAATTTCTTCTACGCCCTTTTTGAGGAATGTATTGTAGGACTTAAACCCACATCTGAAGAGGTGAGATTGCTCCTTTTTTTTCCCCTATTTTTGCTGGCGGGATTGACTCTGCCCTAAGGGCAGAGTCTCTCTCTCTCTCACTTTGCACCATTACACAATAAATATTCACAGTGAAAATATTTTGTAAGCGCGTTTCATGAACCAAGTTATAGGATTTGTTGACAACTCGCATCGAGTTCGTTACACTTCTACCCGGCGTGAAGCACTCAGTCATGTGGTTGTGACGTCATCGTAAACAAATCCGTTCTACTCATCCAGACAACTTCACAACGGCAACGTTGCCAGATCTTTCCACTCTGGAACCCGTTCTCAAAAAGATTGCGTTTTGGGCACCCAAAACGCCGGTGCCGTGTGGACGCCAGGCCTAAATGATAAGCAATTGTATCGGAGTCACCTGAATCCGTTGGAATGTGGACAGGGCCTCTATAACCGCGCGTTGAAAACCCTAGGTAAGAGGCCAATAAGAGCTCATCACTGTGATGTCCAGCGGGACCTGAACATGCTAAGTTTTGATAATTATATTGCTTTGCCAAATATTAACTTGATCTATAAATGCCTGCATGGCCAAGCCCCTCAAGTGCTCTGTGACCTTATCCAACCAATGCAGGTTGTTGGGCGGTCCACCAGGGGTGCTGTAGCAGGGAACTGTAGGATACCCCACCGTAAAACATCCTTTGGTCAGTCCTCATTCCTAATTAAAGGACTACATTTATGGAATAGTTTGCTCCCTGAAATCAAGGCCATTCATAGTCATGGGTGGTTCAGGAGTCAGATGAAGGAGTTCCTAAAAAGCAACCAGGTATGTAGCCATGTGTGAATATGCATGTGTGTGTGTTGGGTGAGTAGGGTGGGGGGTGGGGGATGTTGATTTTATGTGCATGTGTGTGGTGATCTTAAAGTGCTGATGACACGTTTTTGACATCTTTGGCAATGTTTTATAACATAAAAAGTAATTCCCGATGATCCATATTATTAATTCACGAAGGCGCCTATTTTACAAGTTATGATAAAAAACACGGCTATTTGGGCAAATTTGACGGGGCTGCAGCACCCAGGAGACGAAGGAGGAGGAGGAGCTATATGACGTCAGCGAAAGAACCTTCCTCCTCACTTACCAGTTTGTTGTTGATGTGACAGGTGTTCAGTTTATCATTATTAGTATTTTTATTAGACATTATTATACATATATAAAATATTAGTGCTGTCAAGCGATTAAAATATTTAATCGCGATTAATGTCGCGACTGTCATAGTTAACTCGCGATTAATCGCAATTTAATCGCACATTTTTGTCACATGAAAAACCATTGTAATTCTCTTATCAGCATAAAGTGAATGGGCTTGCTCACCGTTCGAGCTACGGGGGTACACGGGGGATCCGAGATCCCCTGAAACAGACATGAGATCCCTTGAAAACATGATTTGGGAAATGTTGGGGGGGGTCTCTAAAATATTGGCAAAATGATGTTTATTGACATAGCAATCGTGTGTAACGGGAAGCATTTGCATATCCGAAGTGAGCGCGCGATGGAGAGCCGCGCTCTGAGACAAGCGCAAGCACCCCCCCAAGGGAAAAAAAAGGGACCCCCCCCGAAAATATCAGCATAGTTCAAACACTGTTTGTACCAATGTTTTGTAATTTTTTTTTTTTTTATTGCAGAGCATAACACGTTTTGTCTCACAGCCACTGCAAAGTGGGGCTGGAGCCGCCGATGGGAAAACGAAACCTAAACTGAGCACCGTGGCTCTTCGGGGGAGGGCAGAGGACTCTGGCTGTGCGGGGCGTGGCATCATGTCACAGAGCGTTAATCTCGCGATAAAAAAAATTATCGCCGTTAAAATTGAGTCAAGTTAACGCGTTAATAACGCAACATTTTTGACAGCACTAATATATATATATATATATATATATATATATATATCATCTCATTATCTGTAGCCGCTTTATCCTTCTACAGGGTCGCAGGCAAGCTGGAGCCTATCCCAGCTGACTACGGGCGAAAGGCGGGGTACACCCTGGACAAGTCGCCAGGTCATCACAGGGCTGACACATAGACACAGACAACCATTCACACTCACATTCACACCTACGCTCAATTTAGAGTCACCAGTTAACCTAACCTGCATGTCTTTGGACTGTGGGGGAAACCGGAGCACCCGGAGGAAACCCACGCAGACACGGGGAGAACATGCAAACTCCGCATAGAAAGGCCCTCGCCGGCCCCGGGGCTCGAACCCAGGACCTTCTTGCTGTGAGGCGACAGCGCTAACCACTACACCACCGTGCCGCCCCTATATATATATATATATATATATATATATATATATATATATATATATATATATATATATATATATATTAGTTATTATGCCTTTGCGTTGTGTTGCCGGCTTTTACTCCAAAACCCACAAGGATGGGGTAAGTTTATTCAAGTTTCCCAGAGATCCCGAGCTGCATGCGAAGTGGGTGAGGCAAGTCGGGCGCACTCGTGACAAGTGGGAGCCCTCACCAACATCCATCCTGTGCTCTGAACACTTCGATTTGGATTGTTTTGACACCCTTCCCAGCTTAAAGGAATCTCTTGGGTGTTCAGTTCAGCACAAACGTGTGTTGCTGCCATCAGCAGTGCCTACAGTATTCCGGAGGGGGTCTACTAGTAGCTATGCCGGATCCAGCAGTCGCCTGGGACAAGCCGACTCCTCCAAAGACAGTCCAACTGTCAGAACATGTGTTGAGAAACGGCATAAGATAAAGTTACATAGAGCTATAGAGTGCGCCGACATGATGCTAAAAATAGTAACCATGCGGTCTGCGCGGCCATCTTGGAAGTGACTCGCTCCAGAGCGCTCATAGAGTACACATCATAGAGTACACATTCATGATAATCATAAATGTAATCATAAAGTCGGCGTGATATCAGTCATGTATTTGCTTGTGAAAGCTTGCGGCTTTCATGTAACTGCCGCCTAGCAACGAGAGGCAAAGGGTAAAGAGGGTAGGCTATCGTAGATTCTATTCGGAAGAGATCAACACATGATTGCTTAAAAATTAGGTATTTTAACAATTTGCATCTGTTTTGTGATTATTGTGACACTTGTGTGTTCTATAGAACTGTATGTCTTATCAGCACATCGAGGATCTTCCACCGGAGGCTTTAGCAAGTACTCGTAGCAACACTACACTTTACCCTTTGCCATGCGTTGTTAGGGAACGGTAGCAAGTACCCCGATGACCGACTTCAAGAATATGTAGAAAAAATTTAGAAATTATACTTTCCAAAAGTCATTTGAGCTTAGTGTATTGCATTTCCATTTATATTGTAGGCTCTTGCTGATGTTTTTGCGGAGTATGACACAGCTGCTGAATCAGAAGCTGCAGAGTTTGTATGTACTAGTTGTGAACATTCACATTATTATCAATCTCATTCATTTAAAATCAGATAAAATCATGCCATCATGATCACTGCTTAAAGGGCTGATGACACGAACATGACTCTATGCAATTTCTTAAACTATACAACATGGCAAACATGTTAGATTTCTGTTATAATTACGTGAAAAGAAGCTGTTGTTACACAAATATCCAACTTTTAATTGCACAGCGCAAGAAAACCGGGTCCGTGGCTCACGGCCATGCTGTGACGTCAGCGGGAGAACACGCTGCGGTTCACTGGCTGCTCTACTCTGGTTCTACTCAATGGAAATGGCGCATGAAAACGCCGGTGAACTCTCTAGTGCTAGCTCTTCCTCTTCTGGGAGTCTAGAATTGTGTTGATCTCTTCCGAATAGAATCTATGATAGCCTACCCTCTTTACCCTTTGCCTCTCGTTGCTAGGCGGCAGTTACATGAAAGCCGCAAGCCTTCACAAGCAAATACATGACTGATATCACGCCGACTTTATGATTATATTTATGATTATCATGTAGAATCTATAGCTCTACGTACCTTTATCTTATGTCGTTTCACAACACACGTTCTGACAGGAGGACTGTCTTTGGATCCGGCATAGCTACTAGTAGACGCCCTCCGGAATACTGGCAGTGTTGCCAGATTGGGAGGTTTCCCGCCCAGTCGGGCGGTTTCAAGTGCATTTTGGTGGGTTTTGAACAGGGCTTTGAACCGGTTCAAGGAACGAAAACGAAAACCGGGAACTTTTTCTATTTCACATGGAACAGAAACGAAACCAGAAACTTTATTATTTTTTATGTTCCGGAACAGAAACGCTTATTAAAAATAATGGTAACCGGTTAATACCGGTTTTTATTTCGTTCCTCAAAGTTTCTGTAGCCTACAAATAGTCATTCTTCTCCTGCGCAAGTTTCTATGACCCGCTGGGGTTCACTTCCTGTGTGACGTTCGCTGACTGAATGGAGAGAGCAGGAAGGTGGACTGCCATCACGTCTCCATTACTGAGTGTCTGAGCAAAGAAGAGCCTGAACGATGCAACCTCCCTATTGGCTGTTTGTAAAAATGTATCAGTTGTTGCCCTTCCCACGGGAATCATCGCGGGCTCGAGAGACGAGACCTGACGAGTTAGTTCGTTGGTAGCAGAACAAAATGTCTGGACACAAATCGGGTTTTCAGAAAAGGAAAGAAAATAAACGGAGGGTCGAAAATACAAAAAAGGAGGCAGAAAATGCAAAACGAGTTTTAAGGTAGGACAAATGGTTACTTTTCTGAGGCAGCCCGCCGTGGCTGCCTGCAGGCTTATTTATTATAGCCCATTTAGTTAAAATAGTTGATATAAAATGTTTATAGTTATGTAATTGTTGTCCTGATTTAAACTGGTGTTTTTTTTTTTGGGGGGGGGTTTGCGCGATGTTGCACCCGGGTCCAGATTAGGGCAGAACCGGCCCTGGCTACATTTCAGGTGTAGTTTGTTTTATGTCTGTATGTACTTGCATAGATGTGTACTTGGTCTTCCAACATGGCGCCTAACAAAATCTCGCGGCGCGGTGACGTCATGCGGTAGCCCTCTATAGGGCCTGACTAGCCTTTGGTAACACACTAAACGAATTCTCTTTCATTTTTGGCACTTTTTCTGTTTGTGTAGATGGGAAGACATACTGAGAATCCAAATTGCCAACATTTGAAATAATAATTGTTTTTGAATTATTTCTTGTCTTATTTAATGAAGGTTGTAATAGAATTAGCCTACATTTGGCTTAAGCTGGATGAGATAGAGACATAATTTTATAGCCATTTGTTAAACAGCTGACAGGGAACGTAATTAACCGTTCCGGGAACGAAATTTTTTTGTTCTAACCGGTTCGGGAACGTCTATTTAATGGTGGAACCCCAAACCGGAAACGTTAAAATTCCGTTTCTGTTCGGAACGAACCAATAGGAAAAAAATTCCGGTTCAAAGCCCTGGTTTTGAACATATTTTGGGCTGGAAAACTGTTGCCAGATACTGCTGACGTTTTTCAGCCCAAAATATGTTCAAAACCCACCAGAATGCACTTGAAACCACCCAACTGGGCGGGAAACCTCCCAATCTGGCGACACTGTGTAGGCACTGCTGATGGTAGTAACACACATTTGTGCTGAACTGAACACCCAAGAGATTCCTTTAAGCTGGGAAGGGTGTCAAAACAATCCAAATCGAAGTGTTCAGAGCACAGGACGGATGTTGGTGAGGGCTCCCACTTGTCACGAGTGCGCCTGACTTGCTTCACCCACTTCGCATGCAGCTCGGGATCTCTGGGAAACTTGAATAAACTTACCCCATCCTTGTGGGTTTTGGAGCAAAAGCCGGCAACACAACGCGAAGGCATAATAACTATATATATAATAATGTATAATAATGTCTAATAAAAATACTAATAATGATAAACTGAACACCTGTCACATCAACAACAAACTGGTAAGTTAGGAGGAAGGTTCTTTCGCTGACGTCATATAGCTCCTCCTCCTCCTTCGTCTCCTGGGTGCTGCAGCCCTGTCAAATTTGCCCAAATAGCCGCGTTTATCATCATAACTTGTAAAATAGGCGCCTTCGTGAATTAATATATGGATCATCGGGAATTACTTTTTATATGTTATAAAACATCGCCAAAGATGTCAAAAACGTGTCATCAGCACTTTAAAGTACCAGTATTTGGTTGTTGAAGAGCTAGCACTAGAGAGTTCACCGGCGTTTTCATGCGCCATTTCCATTGAGTAGAACCAGAGTAGAACAGCCAGTGAACCGCAGCGTGTTCTCCCGCTGACGTCACAACATGGCCGCGAGCCACGGACCCAGTTTTCTTGCGCTGTGCAATTAAAAGTTGGATATTCGCGTAACGACAGCTTCTTTTCACGTAATTATAACAGAAATCTAACATGTTTGCCGTGTTGTATAGTTTATTTAAGAAATTGCATAGAGTCATGTTCGTGTCATCAGCCCTTTAAGTGTGCTGGTGGGTTGGGGGATGTTAATTTTGAGTGTGTGTGTTTGAATTAGTGGGTGTGCGTGTGTGTTCGTGATAGTATGTTTATTATGTGGAGCACGTGTAAAGAAAGGTAGGTAATGTCTGACTATTTTTTATTAATTTTACTAATTTTATATTTAGTGGATGAATGGATATGTGGGTGGACATTGACATATGGTTAGTTATGTATATTGGCTGTATTTTAGATTGAATGAATGGCCTGGATGAATGGACAGGCTGCTCTTTAAAATAAAAATAGTTGTTGTTTTTTTTTTTTTAATTTTTAAAGCCCTTCTAGGGATGGGCATTGGAAATTAGCCTATGACTATAAATGCTATGATGCCTACTGTTAGGCTGTTGCACAGCCTGCATGATATGTATCTGTCCCTATCAAATAAACCATAACTAACTAACTAACTAATATGGAGAAACATCTCTGAAGAGCTGTCTCTGCATCAGTGAACATCACTCCCGGCTCTCTGCGAGGCGGAATCTCCTTGGTGTCAGAGGACTACATTTCTAGATCATATTTTATCAATTCAGCTTTGTTCAGTACAGACAGATCAAAACCTCTGGGTGTGATAGCAGTCATATTCCTGAGTGAACCTGCTATCCGTATAATTATCAGCTCAATTGAGGTTGAAGACAATAAAGCCACTGAGCGGGCTATAGAGGATTTCGACGTGACGTCACAGGTCACGTGACGCCCCGGTGTCCGCCATTTTGAAGGTCAAGCTACTATGCTGTTGACATTAGCTAGCTGGTATGTTACTGTAGCAATGTTTACGTTCAGTCATTTGGATGACTGTTAAAACCTTTCAGTCTCAAGTTTTTCCTTTACTGGATTTACTAGTTTACTGAGCTAGCGCGCTCGCTCCCAGCCTGCCCGAGCGCACTAGCTCAGTAAACTAGTAAATACAGTAAAGGAAAAACTTGAGACTGAAAGGTTTTAACAGTCATCCAAATGACTGAACGTAAACATTGCTACAGTAACATACCAGCTACTATGTTGTTGACATTAGCTAGTGCTAACAGCTAACTGCTAGTGCACTGCTACAACTACACCGACCCTAATAATACAGTTCTTGGTCATTGCCTGGTAACAGCAAATTTATAACGGGCCATGTCTCAACAGACTAAGAAGTTATTTCAATGACATTTAATAACATTTTGTTTATCCTGAGGACCGAAAGTAAATGAAAATGTGAACAAACCTTAGCTGTAATAAGATGGCGACCACCGGCTCCAGGGACGACCTGCTGATGTAGGCATGTTACCCAGCCTGGTTTTTAACGACATAGGTATACAGATCATGTGGGCCGAAGTCAGGTAAAGACGAGGGCTTCGTGTACTTCCGTACGTCAGTGAACAATCCTGGTGGAAGCAGGTAAACGTCGTTCTCTAAGCCTGCTAACCTCAATTTTTGCAAATACCTCTCCCTCTGCTCGCCCTGTAAATGCCCTACGTCGCTGGATAGTGAAGGTGTTTTCTGCATCTCGCTCCTTTTTCTTTTATGTTTTTTCCTTGGTATTTCCCCACACGCCTGACTGCAGGTCAGGAAGATCACCCGCGCTGCAGCGCTGCAGCGCCAGAAAAAGATAGCCTGGTAACGTGTACGGATCACGTACACCAGCATCATTTGATTTTCTGGTGATATCGCTTCTTACTCGCGTCATCTAGGCCGGATAAAATACTCGACAATGAGACTTCATCATGATCAACAGTGTATGGCTACCGGTAGTCGCCATACTTGTGACCGTCAAAATGGCGGCATAAATATTGTCGCTATGGAAACAATGACATGGGCCAAAATCCTCTATAAACTGAACATGTGACTATAGAAATAACTGCACAAACCCATTAACCTGCCAGATGGTTTCACAGCGTAAACTGAAGCGCACAAGGTTTCTGAATGTGTAAATGGATCAAATGAATCGAAGATATGTTTCAGTAGTGTATTTACTGAAGGAGACGGTATGGATGGTGGAAAATTAAAAAAAAAAAAAAAAAAAAACAATAAATATACAAGTATAAAATTCAAGTGTAGCCTGTGTGAAATCCATCCAAATGGATGGTAATGAATAACGAATACTAATTAGTATCGATTTTAGAAATATGTTAATGTTAAGTTCAGGAGAGACCGTATCAAGAGAGACAATGTAAAAATAAGTGCTTTTATTTAAGAGTAAAACTGAATAAAACATTAATTCCATTGACATGTTGGTGTGAATACAGGCATTTCGTTCAGGACTGACGTATGTGTAGTATGGTATGGACGACGGAAAACAAGACGTTTCAGAATATGTTAAGTTGAAATATCAGATACATTGCGATGTTACAAATGCAAAAAAACAAAAAACACTGTAAACACCCCAGGACTCGACATCTCATCTCATTATCTCTAGCCGCTTTATCCTTCTACAGGGTCGCAGGCAAGCTGGAGCCTATCCCAGCTGACTACGGGCGAAAGGCGGGGTACACCCTGGACAAGTCGCCAGGTCATCACAGGGCTGACACATAGACACAGACAACCATTCACACTCACACCTACGGTCAATTTAGAGTCACCAGTTAACCTAACCTGCATGTCTTTGGACTGTGGGGGAAACCGGAGCACCCGGAGGAAACCCACGCGGACACGGGGAGAACATGCAAACTCCACACACAAAGGCCCTCGCCGGCCACGGGGCTCGAACCCAGACCTTCTTGCTGTGAGGCGACAGCGCTAACCACTACACCACCGTGCCGCCGGACTCGACATTAACTCTTTAATTCAAATCGGACAAGCAGTAAGATTTTTCACTCGTCCTGACCGTAACCTTTTTATTCCTGTGTATTTACTAATTCAATGAAAGGAAAGAGATTAACAAAAGTTTATCAAAAAGCAGGTATAGTTATGATCATCATTACGCTTTAATGATTTATAATTTTTCAATAAAACTCAAACTGTAACTATAACAATAAATAAAAATTATCCAAAGCCCCATTATGGTGTGTGTGCAGGCCTTTCAATTACATGAAACCTGCGACGGATAACGTCGTAGGCACCCAAATTAAAAAGGCGCCCAAATTAATGTCAAGCGCCCAAAATATGCTACCAAAAGTAAAAAAAAAAAAAAAAAAATGCTGATTAAATAAACTTGGCTGCATAAAACCCAATGTCTTGACTTTCTTCTTTAAAAACACCGAAATTAGCGAGAATTAGCATGTATTTCTCGTAATTGACACGAAATCCGCACCATTCCCATATTGTTCCGGGTTCGTCGAACTAGCCGTAAGCCTCACGCAGAGCACGGATTCTCCATCAACGGCAATCGGCACGCCCTGATTTCGTGGAGGAGCGAGACTCGTGTGCCAGTGACCAGAGCGGGATTTCCACGTTAAGTGTGTTGTTCTAACCCATTACCCGATCTGCAGTTTTAAGAGTTAGACTCATCCATATTCAAAGCTTCTGGAGAAAATAAAGTTAAATCCTGATTAATCCGGTAAAACCTGAAGTATAAATTAATTTAAAGAAAACGAGTTGGACATGATACAAGGACAGAATTATCTCATCTCATCTCATTATCTGTAGCCGCTTTATCCTGTTCTACAGGGTCGCAGGCAAGCTGGAGCCTATCCCAGCTGACTACGGGCGAAAGGCGGGGTACACCCTGGACAAGTCGCCAGGTCATCACAGGGCTGACACATAGACACAGACAACCATTCACACTCACATTCACACCTACGGTCAATTTAGAGTCACCAGTTAACCTAACCTGCATGTCTTTGGACTGTGGGGGAAACCGGAGCACCTGGAGGAAACCCACGCGGACACGGGGAGAACATGCAAACTCCACACAGAAAGGCCCTTGCCGGCCCCGGGGCTCGAACCCAGGACCTTCTTGCTGTGAGGCGACAGCGCTAACCACTACACCACCGTGCCGCCCGGACAGAATGATGCTGTGAATCAAAACAAACCGTAAGTGAATTTGGCACTGTCGTAAAATTCCCACAAAATATTTAAAGTGCTGATGACACGTTTTTGACATCTTTGGCGATGTTTTATAACATAAAAAGTAATTCCCGATGATCCATATATTAATTCACGAAGGCGCCTATTTTACAAGTTATGATAAAAAACGCGGCTATTTGGGCAAATTTGACGGGGCTGCAGCACCCAGGAGACGGAGGAGGAGGAGGAGCTATATGACGTCAGCGAAAGAACCTTCCTCCTAACTTACCAGTTTGTTGTTGATGCGACAGGTGTTCAGTTTATCATTATTAGTATTTTTATTATACATTATCATATATTATTTTATATAGTTATTATGCCTTCGCGTTGTGTTGCCGGCTTTTGCTCCAAAACCCACAAGGATGGGGTAAGCTTATTCAAGTTTCCCAGAGATCCCGAGCTGCATGCGAAGTGGGTGAAGCAAGTCAGGCGCACTCGTGACAAGTGGGAGCCCTCACCAACATCCGTCCTGTGCTCTGAACACTTCGATTTGGATTGTTCTGACACCCTTCCCAGCTTAAAAGAATCTCTTGGGTGTTCAGTTCAGCACAAACGTGTGCTGCTACCATCAGCAGTGCCTACACAGTGTTGCCAGATTGGGAGGTTTCCCGCCCAGTTGGGCAGTTTCAAGTGCATTTTGGTGGGTTTTGAACATATTTTGGGCTGAAAAATGTCAGCAGTATCTGGCAACAGTTTTCCAGCCCAAAATATGTTCAAAACCCACCAAAATGCACTTGAAACCGCCCAACTGGGCGGGAAACCTCCCAATCTGGCAACACTGCCAGTATTCCGGAGGGGGTCTACTCGTAGCTATGCCGGATCCAAAGACAGTCCTCCTGTCAGAACGTGTGTTGTGAAACGACATAAGATAAAGGTACGTAGAGCTATAGATTCTACATGATAATCATAAATGTAATCATAAAGTCGGCGTGATATCAGTCATGTATTTGCTTGTGAAAGCTTGCGGCTTTCATGTAACTGCCGCCTAGCAACAAGAGGCAAAGGGTAAAGAGGGTAGGCTATCACAGATTCTATTCGGAAGAGATCAACACAATTCTAGACTCCCAGAAGAGGAAGAGCTAGCACTAGAGAGTTCACCGGCGTTTTCATGCGCCATTTCCATTGAGTAGAACCAGAGTAGACAGCCAGTGAACCGCAGCGTGTTCTTCCGCTGACGTCACAACATGGCCACGAGCCACGGACCCAGTTTTCTTGCGCTGTGCAATTAAAAGTTGGATATTCGCGTAACAGCTTCTTTTCACGCAATTATAACAGAAATCTAACATGTTTGCCGTGTTGTATAGTTTAAGAAATTGCATAGAGTCATGTTCGTGTCATCAGCCCTTTAACAGTTATTCCATGAAATCGAGTCGTACACGAACTGATAGATGCTATAAATCCATGTACGACCAGATTGAGTGGAATAACTGTTTTATTCTATCCACATTCACTGGATTTTGAGAAACAGAGCATTTTTATTGTTATTTTTTGCAAATCCGATCAATAAAAACTTTATACAAAACGTCCGACAAAATAATTTCCGCTTCTTAAAGGCGGACTTCTTAAAAACCTACCGATGGCTGTACGAATTGACTTTAGTGTTGTTTTTTGTAGAAAGTGCCGTCTTGCTGTCGTGACGAAGCACAGACTAGCTTTAGACATTTATTTAATTCTTCCTTGGACGTTTCCGTTCTGTAATTTTCAAACTACTTTGCGGTTTTGAACCAGTCTTAAAAAAAAAATAAAAAAAATTCAACAAACTTTAATGCTTAAAGATTAAACAAAGCGACGAAATGACAGGAGCAATTTGTGAAAATGCAATAATAATAATAATAATAATAATAATAATAATTTCTTGTAAAAATGAAAGAAAAAATTCTTACCATCAAATACTTTGATTCCATATTTTGTTGCTTTGTTTTCTGTGGTTTCGTTTTCGAGTAGTTTTTATTTCGTCCTCGGTTGGTTCAGCAAAACGCTCCGCCATTTTGTTTTTCTTTACTCACGGTATACAAACTGATATCCTAGTAGTAGAGTAGCCAATCAGAGTGCACGACTGCGCATATCCAGTGAATGTGGATAGAATATTTTACGAGATTTGTGATGGTTAATGTGAACCATACAAAAGAAAAATACAATGAATGTCTGAATGAATAAAATGAAGAGTCACCACAGATATTTATTTTATTGAGGTATTTGATCGCTGTTTCTCCGATTTCGATGAGTCTAATAATCTACAATGAGATATTACGACGTGGTTATTTTTACACACGCACCTGCTGTACTCGGCTTCCTTGGAATCTCGTAAACAATAACACGGCCGGATCACTGAGGGGATTGAACTCGTTTTGTTGAAACTTTATTGATGTAACTCTTGAATAATTACTATAAAAATCGTGATTTTCAACAAATATTCAGCTCGTCCCGTCGGACAAGCAGACGCGGATTTGACAAACATTTGGTTGTCCCGGACAGTCGGACTACCGTTAATGTTGAACCCTGTTATCAAGAATGTTTGTGAATTTGTGTACGGGGTACACAAGACTGCACTTTGCATATCAACCAGATGCAAAACGAACATGACGATATTTTTAAAATGTATACAAATTAGTGCTTGATTTTCATTTTTCTACACTTGAATTAGATTTTTTTCTTTCTTATTTTTATTTTCCATCGTCCACACCGTCTCCTTCATGAAATATACTCAAAGCATGTCACGTGAATGGGCAATTCCATGTAAATGTCAACCTCACCATGCAAAAATAAAGCAACATGTAATACATCAAAACCACTCCCAGAGATCTCACCTAGGCCTGTATTTTACAGATGTGAATAAGTTGAACCAATTTGTAACCAACCTAATCTGTCACTGTCAGTCTTTCTTTCTTATAATGTAAACCCCAAGCTAAAATCAACTTTGATCATGATCATTCTATATTATTGCCACAAGCCACAGAAATGTATGCTAAAATCCACAAAACAGCAAAACAATAGCCATCCTAAATATTATTTAAGAACTTTGATAGTTTTAGCTGATATTTAGAGAGTTTTTCAAAGGGTTATGGTGGTTAAATTGCTGATTTTCTAAACATACGCCATGTCTATTTCAGACGCGTCACATCCGTAACGGAATTTCGTCACATCCATAACGCTGACTTTTCCTTCCGAAACTCTGCATGAAATACAAAATATTTTAAACAAAGATTTTTTAATATTCACCTTGGACCCCTCTATCAAATGGATATCTCCATTTCGACATTAGGTTTACAATTTCACAGAGTTTGATAAAAATGTACAGTCACCCAAGAAAAGTGATACTTTTTCTGTCACATCCATAACGCATCTTTTATTGGCGTTTTCTGGCATGCCCTAGATGTACTATGGGAATTGTTCTTGTTCTATCACTTCTCCAGTATGGTACAGCCTTAAAATATGCAACACCTGTTTAAATACTGGGAGACAATAAAACATGCACTGGGTCATTTGTTGCCATTTTGAGTTCAAGTGTCACGTCCATAACGCTGGAATTGCTCATATCTTGCATAGGTGATAACCACACTGAAGAGGGTAGGAGGGAAGAGCTTTCTGGGGAGAAACAGGAGGGACACTTTCCCTTTGGCTAGGGATGAAAATCTCTGGAATTGTCGTGTTAAATTGATTCGCGTGACCTGAGTGAATCAAAGCGATCGAGCGAATCATATCGGAGTGTCCACCACTAATCCGGTGATGGGCGTGGTGCTCTGTGGGAGGTCATATGATCTCTTGTTGCTAAGCAACAGGAGGACAGGCTTGGTTCTGAGGGAATAAAGGAAGAAAATATGTGCGAGGTTGGGAAACACGTGAGGAAGAGAGCTGTGAGATGAGGAGAAGCAGGAGAGGAAGTCAGAGAGGCTCAGAAAAGCATGAGCCACGGTTTTCAGCTTGGACTTAATCGAACACAATCGCACAATAATAGGAGGCAGGAAACGGAGGCGCTTTAGACAGACGCTGAGACACAGCAAGCGGGAAGACTGTGAAAGAAAGACAGACAAAAACCTGAGTCAATCCAACAACAACTCAATCCTCTGAACAGTTCACACCTCACCTTTCAATTCAATCACTATTATGGTGACAACTGAGCAATAAAACTAATCATCATCGTCGTCATCATAGCTGCATCTCGTGCACAGAGTTTGAGTGTTTTATAAAAACACATTTCATAGAAAGTGTAACATTAATAAACAATACAGTGTGGAGTATTCTTAACATACTTACACATAACTAGACAGTATATTGTGCATCATGTCCTTGACTCAATTTCGGTTCACACTGAAAGTCCTGCGAGTCGATTCCCTGACTGGAGCTTCATATTCCTCTTCCTGTAGCTCAGCGTTTCCACCAGCAGAACTCACGCTCACTGGATGATTTTTTTTTTTTTTTTGGGTGACCCTTTTCAGTCACGTGACCTTCGTAAACGCGACCGCCATTTTGGACATGTAGCGGACTTCGGCTCGAATCGGTTTGAATGCGAGGAAGGCGACAAACGGAGAACATACAAGAAAAAGGAGCGAGATGCAGAAAACACCTTCGCTATCCAGCGACGTAGGGAATTTACAGGGCGAGCAGAGGGAGAGGTATTTTCAAAAATTGAGGTTAGCAGGCTTAGAGAGTGACGTTTATCTGCTTCCACCTGGATTGTTTACAGACGTACGGAAGTACACGAAGCCCTCGCCTTTACCTGACTTCGGCCCACATGATCTTTTATACCTATGTCGTTAAAAACCCATCGCCATACACAGGTATTGATCTGAAAACTCTCTTGTTTTGAACACTTATTTGTAGGCAGTGCTTAATTTGTAAAGTGGGAGGTCCCGGAGCGCAGAGGATGAGCGGCTCCGGTGCGGAAAAAAAGAGGGGGGGAGGGGGGCGTGGCGCTGCGCTTCTGGGCATGTTTTGTAATAACACTGCAAATTAAGTTCATCTGCAGATATTTTGTGGATGTCGTTTCATGAGAGAAATCACCAACAAGACAGATATCAAAATCAGACATTAACACTAAATAAACTTGCATTTTTTTATTTAATTATTTGGGATTTTTTTTTGGTTACATAGTCAAAAGAGGTGTCGGATCACTGGATCCAGTGTAAATAGCTGCCGGAGCCAACGCCCGAGGTTCCGGAGCGCGCTCCGGCTTGCTCCCCCTCAAATTAAGCGCTGTTTGTAGGACACTGCCTCTGATCTGTCCTACAGGCTACGTTTACACTAGACCGTATCTCTCTCGTTTTCTTCGCGGATGCACTGTCCGTTTACATCAACCCCCCTGAAAAAGCGGGGAAACGGGAATCCGCCAGCGTCCACGTATTCAATCTAGATCGTATCAGCTCCGGTGCTGTGTAAACATTGAGAATACGCGAATACGCTGTGCTGAGCTCTAGCTGGCGTCTCATTGGACAACGTCACTGTGACATCCACCTTCCTGATTCGCTGGCGTTGGTCATGTGACGCGACTGCTGAAAAACGGCGCAGACTTCCGCCTTGTATCACCTTTCATTAAAGAGTATAAAAGTATGAAAATACTGCAAATACTGATGCAAATACTGCCCATTGTGTAGTTATGATTGTCTTTAGGCTTGCCATCCTTCCACTTGCAAGTAATAAGTGATATGCGCTGAGATCACACACACAGCGGCTCAGTCCCGAATCGTGGCTTGTTCACTTCACTCGCGCGCTCTGTGAGCTGCGCAGGGCCGGAGTGCGCACCCTCCAGAGGGCACTCGCTGTTCAGGGCGGAGTGATTTGGAGCGCAGGATGCCTGCGGAGCCGAGCGTATCCGCGTATTGGTGTTGCTGTGTGCACGGCTAACGGTTTTAGTGTAAACGTGAATCATTTTAAGAACGTTAATCTGATGATCCGCTGATTCGACGTAATGTAAACATAGCCACAGTCTACCAACAGCAAAGGAACACAACGCTAGCTAATGTCGTTAGCTAATAGCTACTACAGAAGAACAAAGAGGTTACAATGGGTTATTTTAGCCTGTTTGGTTACACACTCGCCGCCACAGAATGTTAACAGCAATGTAATGCCTTTTCTGGCTAATTTTATTCATCTTACCTCCAACAAAGTGGTCACTACACAAGCGCTGGTATGCTGAGGGCTGCCAATCTTTCCTGTTAATGGCCGCTATCCATCTTCTCCGTCGGGATCCGATAAAATGATAAACCTTGCCTTGTTTGTTGATGGTTACTACATCCAGGTGCACAACAATATAGTGTCTTGCTGAAAGTAAACACTTTCTTTGCTGCCGTTCCTCAATGCTGGCTGTGGTAAAATACTGGTAGTACATGTCCAAAATGGCGGCCGCGTTTGTCGTGACGTCATGTGAAAAGGGTCCATAGGGGTGTTCACACGGCACATATTTGCATCGATGCTGCACCGATGTATTTTGTTGCGATATATCTTACACCGGTGTAAATTTTGTGGGGCTTTCACACATCACAAACCTGCTTACTAGAGAGAAGCGTGTTAGCACCGGTGCAGCCCCACTTGTGTTCACACGGCAGTTTTTGCGACCGTGCTATACGATAGTAATAATGCGGAAATGAAATATGCGCATGCGTGAAAATGTACTTCCCTTTCCCGGTTGTCATGGCATCACCAAGCGCCGGGAAAACAACGTGGATGAAGACACCAGTGTTGCCAGATACTGCTGACGTTTTCCAGCCCAAAATATGTTCAAATCCGCCAAAATGCACTTAAAACCGCCCAACCTGGCAACACTGGAAGACACGCAGTTCTGTTGTTGTTGATATTCGCCATTTTAGAAGCGCAAAATACCAGGATGCAAATTATGCAATGCCCGTATGTAATCAACTCTCCTTACGCGTAGCGAGTCTACCCCTGTAGCGTTCAGACGTCCCATTTTATATCGGTGCTGCCCCGCAAACTAGCATTTACTCCGGAGTAAATTTCTTAAACCACCTCCCGAGCAGGGTTAGATTTGCACCGGTTTAAGCAGCTTTCAGGGGCGACACCGGTATAACTTTGTACCGTGTGAACGCTCTACCGGGGCAGCCCCGGTGCTACACCGGAGTAAAAGTTACCGTGTGAACACCCCTTATTTCCCTGATTCTGATATTTGATGTGAACGTTATCTGAAGCTCTTGATTTTAAATCCCGTCCTGCAGCTATATACAATAACTGCGCAAGGGTACAGGTGTTCCTATTAAAGTGGCCGGTGAGAATGGGAAGGTTATCTCATCTCATCTCATTATCTCTAGCCGCTTTATCCTGTTCTACAGGGTCGCAGGCAAGCTGGAGCCTATCCCAGCTGACTACGGGCGAAAGGCGGGGTACACCCTGGACAAGTCGCCAGGTCATCACAGGGCTGACACATAGACACAGACAACCATTCACACTCACATTCACACCTACGCTCAATTTAGAGTCACCAGTTAACCTAACCTGCATGTCTTTGGACCGTGGGGGAAACCGGAGCACCCGGAGGAAACCCACGCGGACACGGGGAGAACATGCAAACTCCGCACAGAAAGGCCCTCGCCGGCCGCTGGGCTCGAACCCGGACCTTCTTGCTGTGAGGCGACAGCGCTAACCACTACACCACCGTGCCGCCCCAGAATGGGGAGGTATTGGACGATATTCTCCCGCCATGACAGATTGTGTGATGAATGTCAGAAATATTGTACTGTAGTGGATTAAGTTGAGATCAGAGTCCTGTGTTAGGATCAGCTGGTTAAAATGGTGTAAAGAAATATATTTAAATCATCTTTAAATATCCAACTAATCGATTAATGTGAAAATATTTTTGATCGATTACTCCGTTTGTAAAATAACGGTTAGTTGGAGCTCTGGTCATAATCACAGATCCACACAGCAGAAAACCAGCTTACTCACGTCTGCTCCCAAAATAGCCTCAATTCTTCCTCCTCCAAAATAACCTCCCTCTCTCTCGCTCCCTCTCTCTCTCACTTGCTCCCGCGCTCTCTCTCACTCACTCTCTCTCTGTCACTCCCGCTCTCTCTCACTCGCTCCTTCTCTCTCTCTCTCTCTCTCTCTCTCTCTCACTCACTCCTACTCTCTCTGTCACTAACACTAGCTCTCTCCCTTTCTCTGTCACTCACACTTGCGCTCTCTCTCCCTTTCTCTGTCACTCACGGTAGCTCTCTCTCCCTTTCTCTGTCACTCACGGTAGCTCTCTCTCCCTTTCTCTGTCACTCACGGTAGCTCTCTCTCCCTTTCTCTGTCACTCACGCTCACTTGCGCTCTCTCTCTCTCTCTCTCTCTGTTTCTCTCTCTCTCCCCTTTCTCAGTCACTCACACTTGCTGTCTCTCCCTCTGTCTGTTGTTCTCTCTCGCTGTCACACCCGCTCACTCTCTCTCTCCGTCTATTGCTCTCGCTCTGTCTATCGCTCTTGCTCTCCCTCGCACTCTCTCTCCTTCTGTCCGTTGTGCGCTCTCTCTCTGTCTCTCTCTCTCTGTCGGTCACTCTCTCTCTCAGTCTGTCTGTCTCTCTCCCCCTCAATATATATCTCTGTCTGTCGCTCTTTTCCCCCCTGCTCCCTCAATATCTGTCTATCTCTCTCTCTCTCTCTCTCTCTCTCTCCCCCCCTCGCTCCCTCAATATCAGTCTCTCCTCTCTCTCTCCCCCTCGCTCCCTCAATATCTGTCTCTCTCTCTCTCTCTCCCCCTCGCTCCCTCAATATCTGTCTATCTCTCTCTCGGTCTCTCTCTCTCCCCCCCCTCGCTCCCTCAATATCAGTCTCTCCTCTCTCTCCCCCCCCTCGCTCCCTCAATATCTGTCTCTCTCTCCCCCCCTCGCTCCCTCAATATCTGTCTCTCTCTCTCTCTCTCTCTCTCTCCCCCTCGCTCCCTCAATATCTGTCTCTCTCTCTCCCCCTCGCTCCCTCAATATTTCTCTCTCTCTCCCTCGCTCCCTCAATATCAGTCTCTCCTCTGTCTCCCCCCCTCGCTCCCTCAATATCTGTCTCTCTTTCTCTCCCCCTTGCTCCCTCAATATCTGTCTCTCTCTCTCTCTCTCTCTCTCTCTCCCCCCCTCGATATTGCTCTCTCTTTCTGCCTCTCCCCCCCGGCTGTTGTTCAGAAGTCAGGAAGATAATCAAGTGCACCTGAACTTTATTTGAGACACACCCTGCTGTAAAATGTCCCAGTTCATCATTATGGTCTGAACTGAAAATGACTTGAAATGGAATTGAGAATCGATGAAGATCGGGTTATCAGTCCATAAAGATGAAGTGGACGTTAATCGACATGTGATCAGTGCCGGATTACTGGAAGGACACTATAATAGTTTAAAAAGCTCTCTCCTAGCAGCTGTTCTCATCCATAATACACATGACGACTCCTTCAGCAGAAACGAGCAGAGCCTGAAACGCTTGGCCAGCTGATGTCACTCCCTGCAACACAACACTCACTTTAACACGCTCGGGGAACCGGGGCGGGAGGGGGAGGGGTCACTTTTACTAAAGGAAGCCAAGACACTCATCAAATATTTGTTTGAGTAAAACGTAAAACGTAAACGAGAACGAGGGAAACTCAAACACTGGAAAGAGTCGAGCTAAAAGTCCTGTAGCTTTGTGACGTCCCATGAATCAGTAATACATCACATCACTGACACGAGGAAGAGACAAAAATGGACAGTGTGGGCGTGGCCAAGAGTCACTGAAATAATAGTTTCAACATTTCATGCAATTAAAAAAAAGCATGAAAAGCAAAAGAAACAAGGAAAAGCATGCGAATGGAAAAACTGGAAGACCGCAGAACAAACACTTTTTTTCTCCCCTTTAGTTTCTTTAAGTTCCTCCCTGAAATCGCTTCCTGTCTACTGCTTGCCTTAAAAAAAATGCTAGAAAAACGTATATATAAACCACAGTTTCATCTTATCCTGTCATAGATGTTCTTTCTTAAAGAAAAATGAAGCTTGGAAGAAAGCAGCAGAGATCGACGGTTTGTTTTTAGAGTTAGCTTTCGCTGCTAACCTGCTAAACGTTCACAGCTAATACAAAGCTTAGTATGTAACATGTAAATCAAATGAAAAATTTTCACACTGATTAGTGCGTTATTTGAATCTTTTGATGTGTACATATAAAATGATATGGTGGTGCCTCTGGCGAGGGTACGTAGCAAGTACGGTTAGCTTGCGCTGCTAATTTGCTAATCTTCAGCCTGGGACATAGTAACGTACAATCAAATTTCACACTTTTTCACTTTATTACAATATCAGAATTAATTTTAAATACATTTTACCCAATAGTATATCATATACTGTAGTAAATCACATGCTGTTGGGCACTATTTTCCCCCCTTTTTCCCCTTTCTGTATAATTGTAAAGTGACCTTGGGTATGAGAAAGGCGCTAAATAAATTTAACTGATCACTATTTATTTATTATTACTACTACAGTTTCTCATCAGAGTTAAAAACGCTGGATGGATGGTGCACACCCACAGTGCTCGACACACGCCTATAATGTTCAACACACGCCCACAGTGCTATGCCCATAATATTCGACACACACCCACACAGCTCGACACACGCCCACAGTAATGTTCAAAACACGCCCACACAGCTCGACACACGCCCATAATGTTCAAAACTTGCCCACAATGCTCGACACACGCCCATAATGTTCAACACACGCCGACAGTGCTCGACACACGCCCACACAGCTCAACACACGCCCATAATGTTCAAGACATGCCCACACAGTTCAACACATACCCATAAATGTTCAAAACATGCCCACACAGCTCGACACACGCCCATAATGCTCAACACACGCCCAGACAGCTCGACACATGCCCATAACGCTCAACACACGCCCACACAGCTCGACACATGCCCATAATGCTCAACACATGCCTACACAGCTCGACACATGCCCATAATGCTTAACACACGCCCACACAGCTCGACACGCTCATAATGCTCAACACACGCCCACACAGCTCGACACATGCCCATAATGCTCAACACATGCCCATATTGCTCAACACACGCCCACACAGCTCGACACACGCCCATAATGCTCAACACACGCCTACACAGCTCAACACATGCCCATAATGCTCAACACACGCCCACACAGCTCGACACATGCCCATAATGCTCAACACACGCCTACACAGCTCAACACATGCCCATAATGCTCAACACACGCCCACACAGCTCGACACATGCCCATAATGCTCAACACACGCCTACACAGCTCAACACATGCCCATAATGCTCAACACACGCCCACACAGCTCGACACATGCCCATAATGCTCAACACACGCCTACACAGCTCAACACATGCCCATAATGCTCAACACACGCCCACACAGCTCGACACATGCCCATAATGCTCAACACACGCCTACACAGCTCGACACATGCCCATAATGCTCAACACATGCCTACACAGCTCGACACATGCCCATAATGCTTAACACACGCCCACACAGCTCGACACGCTCATAATGCTCAACACACGCCCACACAGCTCGACACATGCCCATAATGCTCAACACATGCCCATATTGCTCGACACATGCCCATAATGCTCAACACATGCCCATATTGCTCAACACACGCCCACACAGCTCGACACACGCCCATAATGCTCAACACACGCCTACACAGCTCAACACATGCCCATAATGCTCAACACACGCCCACACAGCTCGACACATGCCCATAATGCTCAACACACGCCTACACAGCTCGACACATGCCCATAATGCTCAACACACGCCCACACAGCTTGACACACGCCCACACAGCTCGACACATGCCCATAATGCTCAACACACGCCTTACACAGCTCGACACATGCCCATAATGCTTAACACACACCTACACAGCTCGACACGCTCATAATGCTCAACACACGCCCACACAGCTCGACACATGCCCATAATGCTCAACACACGCCCACACAGCTTGACACATGTCCACACAGCTCGACACGCTCATAATGCTCAACACACGCGCACACAGCTCGACAGACGTCCATAATGCTCAACACACGCCTACACAGCTCGACACATGCCCATAATGCTCAACACACGCCTACACAGCTCGACACATGCCCACACAGCTCGACACATGCCCATACAGCTCGACACATGCCCATAATTCTCAACACACGCCCACACAGCTCGACACGCTCATAATGCTCAACACACGCGTACACAGCTCGACACACGCCCATAATGCTCAACACACGCCTACACAGCTCGATACATGCCCACACAGCTCAACACATGCCCATAATGCTCAACACACGCCCACACAGCTCGACACACGCCCATAATGCTCGACACATGCCCACACAGCTCGACACGCTCATAATGCTCAACACACGCGCACACAGCTCGACACACGCCCATAATGCTCAACGCATGCCTACACAGCTCGACACATGCCCATAATGCTCGACACATGCCCACACAGCTCGACACATGCCCATAATGCTCAACACACGCCCACACAGCTCGACACACGCCCATAATGCTCGACACACGCCCACAAAGCTCGACACACGCCCATAATGCTCAACACATGCCCACACAGCTCGACACATGCCCATACAGCTCGACACACGCCCACACAGCTCGACACATGCCCATAATGCGCAACACGCCCACACAGCTCGACACACGCCCATAGTGCTCGACACGCCCACAAAGCTCGACACACGCCCATAATGCTCAACACATGCCCACACAGCTCGACACATGCCCATACAGCTCAACACACGCCCATACAGCTCGACACATGCCCACACAGCTCGACACATGCCCACACAGCTCGACACATGCCCATAATGCTTAACACACGCCCACACAGCTCAACACACGCCCATAATGCTCAACACATGTCCACACAGCTCGACATATGCCCATAATGCTTAACACACGCCCACACAGCTCAACACACGCCCATAATGCTCAACACATGTCCACACAGCTCGACATATGCCCATAATGCTTAACACACGCCCACACAGCTCAACACGCGCCCATAATGCTCAACACATGCCCACACAGCGACACATGCCCATAATGCTTAACACACGCCCACACAGCTCAACACACGCCCATAATGCTCAACACATGTCCACACAGCTCGACATATGCCCATAATGCTTAACACATGCCCACACAGCTCGACACACACCCATAATACTCAACACACGCCCACACAGCTCGACACACGCCCATAATGCTCAACACACGCCCATAATGCTCAACACACGCCCACACAGCTCAACATGCGCCCATAATGCTCAACACACGCCCACACAGCTCGACACACGCCCACACAGCTCGACACACGCCCATAATGCTCAACACACGCCCATAATGCTTAACACACGCCCACACAGCTTGACACACGCCCATAATGCTCAACACACGCCCACACAGCTCGACACATGCCCATAATGCTCGACACACGCCCACACAGCTCGACACATGCCCATAATGCTCGACACACGCCCACACAGCTCGACACACGCCCATAATGCTCAACACACACCCACACAGCTCGACACACGCCCATAATGCTCAACACATGCCCACACAGCGACACATGCCCATAATGCTTAACACACGCCCACACAGCTCAACACACGCCCATAATGCTCAACACATGTCCACACAGCTCGACATATGCCCATAATGCTTAACACATGCCCACACAGCTCGACACACGCCCACACAGCTCGACACACGCCCATAATGCTCGACACACGCCCATAATGCTCAACACACGCCCACACAGCTCAACATGCGCCCATAATGCTCAACACACGCCCACACAGCTCGACACACGCCCACACAGCTCGACACACGCCCACACAGCTCGACACACGCCCACACAGCTCGACACACGCCCATAATGCTCAACACACGCCCATAATGCTCAACACACGCCCATAATGCTCGACACACGCCCACACAGCTCGACACATGCCCATAATGCTCGACACACGCCCACACAGCTCGACACATGCCCATAATGCTCGACACACGCCCACACAGCTCGACACATGCCCATAATGCTCGACACACGCCCACACAGCTCGACACACGCCCATAATGCTCAACACACACCCACACAGCTCGACACATGCCCCTAATGCTCAACACACGCCCACACAGCTGATACGCCCATAATGCTCAACACACGCCCACACAGCTCACAGCACTTAATACCTGCCCACAGAGCTCCGTACACACCCGCACAGCTTGACACACGCCCATAATGCTCAACACACGCCCACACAGCTCCGTACGCTCCCGCACAGCTCCGTACACACCTGCACAGCTGGACACACACCCACAGAGCTCCGTACACTCCCGCACAGCTCCGCACACGCCCACAAGAACAAAATACAAACCCCACAAACAACTTGTTGCTAGTATGAACATGGAGTTGTGCCTAATTTGCATACAGTTGAGAAAAACTCAGTTCAAAAGTCTCAAAATGGAAGGTGAGATACAAATAAAAGGTGTGGCCTAAATAAAAGGGGGTGGGGACAGCACCAAGCTTTGGATATGAGCTTTGGATGATGATGCACAATGAGGGAGAAAAGGAGAGGAAACAACAGTTAAAGAATCACACCTCACAGAGCCCACTGTGTCCTTCAGGATAATCTTTTCTCGTTCTTTCGCATTCTCTTTCTCTCTCTGACTCTTTCTCTCTCTCTCTCTCTGTAATATACAAAGCTTTTTTTTTCTAAAAGTTTTTCACAGCGGGCGGCACGGTGGTGTAGTGGTTAGCGCTGTCGCCTCACAGCAAGAAGGTCTGGGTTCGAGCCCCGTGGCCGGCGAGGGCCTTTCTGTGTGGAGTTTGCATGTTCTCCCCGTGTCCGCGTGGGTTTCCTCCGGGTGCTCCGGTTTCCCCCACAGTCCAAAGACATGCAGGTTAGGTTAACTGGTGACTCTAAATTGACCGTAGGTGTGAATGTGAGTGTGAATGGTTGTCTGTGTCTATGTGTCAGCCCTGTGATGACCTGGCGACTTATCCAGGGTGTACCCCGCCTTTCGCCCGTAGTCAGCTGGGATAGGCTCCAGCTTGCCTGCAACCCTGTAGAACAGGATAAAGCGGCTAGAGATAATGAGATGAGATGAAGTTTTTCACAGCACATGTGGATGAAGTGAGATTAGGAAGCAGGAGAGTAAATAGGTTGGGTGTAACCTCACAGTGGTGTGTGTGAGAGAGAGCGAGAGAATGTAGGCTGCTACACCTCCTCAGGCTCTACCTTTCATTCCACCTCTCTCAGGGTTTGAGCAGAAAAGAATAAAATGGGTTTAGAGCAACAAACGTCAAGCATCCAGACAAACGTCCTGAACATGACTCACAAACATGAAACACACACACATTGTTTATGCTTTGTAATAAGGAGACTGTTGATTCCGAGTGAAGAATCAGAGATCAGCGCACATTAATATGTTAAATGTTAATGAAGGATGATGAAAATCGCAGTCACATGATCACCTGTTGCATAACAGCTTCTTTAATCTCTGGCTTTTTTCTTTATGCTGTTAATGAGCTGTCGGTGAAGACAATACGGAGATAAAATGATATGACCCTGAGCAAATGCACACTTCACAATCTTGCCCTCATTATACCTGGTATTATACTACGCTGGCTAGAAACTTTTTTTTTTTTTTAAGAAGCAAAATACAGCTCAGGAACATATGCGTGGCGATCTGGGAGAACCTGCTGGATTCCACCGAGTCTGAATTCAGCCAAACGTACTCTACACATGAAAGGTTTTCTCGGGACCATGCACGTGTATGGCTTTTTTCTAATCTACAAAAGTACTTACAGGTGTGTAAAAAAAAAAAAATCACCTAGGTTGAAATTATTTTTTTTTGACCTGGGTTAAAATTTTTAACCTAGGTAAAATTCTGGATTATCATATGCCGCTTTTCCACTACCAACGCGGCTGAGTCGGGCTGAGCCGTGCCGTGCTGAGTCGGGCTGAGTGGGGCTGTTGGAGTTGCATTTCGACTACAACCGCGCTGAACCGTGCTGGCTGGAAGTGGGTGGACACATTGGGTGGAGTTAGCGAAAGTGGGTGGACATCACGTGATGTCGTTAGGCGGCACAAACAGTGACATCAGTGACCTTTTAAGCGGTAGTCTCACAACCCGGATAGTAAACAATAAACATGGAGGACATGGAGTCGTTAGTGTTGCTGGTCTTGGTGCTGTGGCTTGTTGTCACCGACAACACCAACAGATACTGGCAAGAGCGTATAGATGAGGCGAGGCGCATAAGGCTTCAGAAATTCTCGTAATTCTTCTTCTTCCGGGTTTACGGTGTTTACAGATCCCAGCGTGCTCGCGGGGCGTGTGTGGGCATGTGAGGACACTCCTCCTCACCAATCAGTGCACAGGGGAGTGTCTCCTCATGCCCCTAGCCCCACTCGGCTCGGTTTGGCTCGCTTCAGCCCCACTCTAAAACCGTGCGAGTTTTGGGTGCTGAGTAGGGCTGAAGTGAGCTGAGTCGTGCTGTTCTGAAGTAGTCGAAACGCGAGCCGTGTTGGGCTGAAGTGAGCTGAAGCGAGCTGAAAAAGGGTAGTGGAAAAGGGCCATAAGATTCTTAAAAGGGATTTTCCATCACTTCTTTTGTCTCTCTTTCTTCCATCCACTTCCTCTCTCTCTACACCTATGGAGTATTTCCTCTTGTCTGTCTACCTACCTAATTAGCATTATTAAATTTACACTAGCACAAATTATTACTCTCCCTCAGGATATTTCTACTTTCCTCTTATTATTATTATTATTCTCCTAACATTTTTTTAGGGTGCTATTTCTCTATCAGTTTCAACCAATCATCAGCAAATTTCACATGAAGGATACTTCTGGGCTGAATTACATTGCTACGACTTTTGGTGCTGATCTGGATCACTGATCCTGAATGATCCATGAAGAATGGGATTTTTTTTTCAGTCACTTATAACTGTCAATTTTCATGACTTTTTTCAATCAGTTTTTTTTTTTTTTTTTAATTTTGTTCAGAGCGGCAGGGCGCGACATTTCCTTACTAAGCGTCATTCTCTATCTCTTACCGTTCTGGATCTATAGGGTACGGTGCCTAGACATCCCGGTTTGTAACAGCTAGCACAAAATCACTGTGACTTTTTCATACTTAACCAGGATTTGAATTCAGAACCTTCTCGGAACACCTTAACCGCTAGACCAGCGACGGCTGCAATGGAAGGAGTGATGTATATTTTGAATTTATTAACGAGTCCAGTCTTATTACATCAAGTAGTTTAAAATACAAAATCTTCCCAAATCCTAACCCTAGATATCGTAAGTCTCCCTAATACAAGGAGCAAATTATGAACTCGGTTAAAATTCTAACCTAGGTTGAAAAATTCCACCTGACCTACAATTCTGACCTGGAACATAGACGACCCCAACTTCTTCTCAATTTTGGCCGAATTTAACCCGAACCCTCACACAAATACGCATTTCCTTAGTTTTCATCCTGTAGAACACTGAATACTTTATATTAAACCACCTCGCTGCTGAATTCTCGATTCTGATTGATCCGAAGGTGTTGATTAATTTTCTCCAACAGTGGCTCTGACAGTAGACATGCAGCTGTAAATCACAGGTTGGTTGGTTGGTTGGTTGGTTGGTTGGTTGGTTAATTAATTAATTAATTAATTAATTAATTAATGTTCTGATATGTTATCGTTTCTATACATGAACTTCTTTAAACTTCATCATAAACTGATAAAAGGCATTGTGTGTTATTCTTGAATAAACTGAACAACTGCAATCATCGCCAAACTGCTTTTGTTGCAAAGTGTGCTGTTTTTGGAAAATAATCAACTTCCCAGTGAGAACAGTATCTCCACTTTGCAGCAGGTAACATCACACAGCCATGTCACTGATTATTTCTCTATAACCGCACTCCTCCAAGTGCAGAACTTTCACCATTTCCTTCACTGTTCTATCAGGAAACACAGACCTGTGGACGGACTGTAAGATAAAAATATTGGTCCCTCAGAAACTGAAATCTTTCATTTCTGATATATTTGAAGAGTCTTGTCTTGCTGCAGGACAAACCCACATTATTTTCTAACATTCTGGATTTATATACGTTCTGCAGATTGATTATAAAAAGAGAGCGAAAGTTTCCGTATTTCCATTTAAGAACCATGGGGGTGCTAACTTTTGCACTGGATGTGCACCATGAGGTAGCATCTTCCCCTAAATCTGATCGTATCACCTGTGAATGACGGAAAGTCCACTAAACCCTTAATGAGACACCGAGAGAGAGACACAGAGAGAGAGACACAGAGAGAGGGAGAGATAGAAAAAGGGCAAGAAAGAGTGGGGGAGAGAGAGAGACAGACAGAGAGAGAGGGCAAGAAAGAGTGAGGGCAAGAGAGTGGGGGAGGGAGAGAGAGAAGGCAAGAAAGAGTGAGGGCAAGAGGGAGAGAGAGCAAGAGAGTGGGGGAGGGAGAGAGAGAGGGCAAGAGAGAGGGCAAGAAAGAGTGAGGGCAAGAGGGAGAGAGAGCAAGAGAGTGGGGGAGGGAGAGAGAGAGGGCAAGAGAGAGAGGGCAAGAGGGAGAGAGAGGGCAAGAGAGTGGGGGAGGGAGAGAGAGAGGGCAAGAAAGAGGGAGAGAGAGAGGGCAAGAAAGAGGGAGAGAGAGGGCAAGAGAGTGGGGGAGGGAGAGAGAGGGCAAGAAAGAGGGAGAGAGAGGGCAAGAGAGTGGGGGAGAGAGAGGGCAAGAGAGAGAGAGCAAGAAAGAGGGAGAGAGAGGGCAAGAAAGAGGGAGAGAGAGAGGGAGAGAAGGCAAGGAAGAGAGCGAGAGGGCAAGAGGGAGAGAGAGCAAAAGAGCAGGGGAGGGGGAGAGAGAGAGAGAGGGCAAGAAAGAGAGAGGGCAAGAGAGCAGGGAAGGGAGAGAGAGATGGCAAGAAAGAGAGAGAGAGCAAGAGAGCAGGGGAGGAGAGAGAGAGCAAGAGAGTGGGGGAGGGAGAGAGAGGGAGAGAGGGCAAGAAAGAGAGAGGGGGCAAGAGGGAGAGGGCAAGAAAGAGAGAGGGCAAGAGAGAGAGAGAGAGTCAGAGACAGAGAGAGAGGGCAAGAGACAGAGAAAGGGAAAGAGAGCGAGTGGGGGAGAGAGAGACAGAGAGAGAGAGCGCGCGAGAGAGCAAGACAGTCTGTTCTTTGAACGTGGGTCAAGTAATGTTCTGTGCACCATATGTTCAGATGACAGCATCTCTCTCTCTCTCGTTCTCTCTCTCTGACTGTGTCTCTTTAATATGCCATCATAAAGAGGATCATAACACACTCTCTCTCTCTCACACACACACACACACACACACACACACACACACACACACACACACACACACACGACCATGTATACATACGATTTAATGCCGATCATACTCTCCCATCGTAAGCAAACCTTTACAGAGCATCAGTGCGTGCGTGCGTGCGTGCGAGCAAAAATGGAAAGTCACTGTGAGACAGCAAGGAGGTGTAAACAACAGCAACAGTGCTTCATCATCATCATCATCATCACCACATCCTCAACATTCCATAATCACAATCATTACAAGCATCAATCCTTCAACCATCATCCATCTTTACCTTTTGGTCCGGCGGAACATGTTGCTGGCACGCGTTCCCTCTCTCTCTCTCTCTCTCTCTCTCACTCACACACACACACACACAGAGAAGAGTGTCGTCAGGAAGCGACTGTGTGAAATCACGCGTCGTCACCGAGAGCAGCGGGCTAGCTGTGCCACACCATAACGCTGCCTTCTGCTTCTACACACACCCACCCACCCACCGAGAGAGAGTGTGTCCGTGTCAGGATACATCCGCACAGAGAGAGAGAGAGGAGACAAGAAGGAGAGATGAAAGAAAGAGGAGAGGAGAGAGAATGCAAAGAGGAGATGGATCTCAAGGGTAACAGTGCCAAGCCAGGAAGTGAAGAGAGAGAGAGGGGGGGGAGGGGGGAAGGATTATAGGAGGGATGTCAGCATGTGCGCATGTGTCTCCATGCGTACGAGTGTGTGTGTGTGTGTGTGTGTGTGTGTGTGTGTGACAAAAAGCCCATCAAAACACACAGCATGAAGTGGTGGAACTGGTACTGGAAATGTGAATGACTCCAGCGAGACATATATATTTATTTTATATATCAGAGAGAGAGAGAGAGCGAGAGCGAGAGTGGACTGATGTTGATGATCTCAATGACTGCTCTCTCTCTCTGTAACACAAAGCTTCCTGGGCGTGGCTCAAGCCTCAGATGATCAAATCCGATTGGTAGATTTGATGCTTAAGATAACTCAAACCTCTCTCTCTCTCTCTCTCTCTCTGTTTTTCCATGCCATATTGCTTATAAAGTGACATCATCTCTAGGACCTTCTATACTGAACCACACACACACACATAAATTGTTGAAAGGCAATCTGCAATCTGAATAATCAACATGTCTCTGAAATTAGTACCTTGCAAAAGTATTCATCCCCCTTGGTGTTTGTCCTGTTTTGTCGCATTACAAGCTGGAATTAAAATGGATTTTTGGAGGGTTAGCACCATTTGATTTACACAACATGCCGACCGCTTTAAAGGTGAAAATTCTTCTTTTATTCTGACACAAACAACAATTAGGATGAAAAAAACCAGAAATCTGGAGTGTGCATAGGTATTCACCCCCCAAAGTCAATACTTTGTCGAGCCACCTTTTGCTGCAATTACAGCCGCAAGTCTCTTGGGGTATGTCTCTATTAGCTTGGCACATCTAGCCAGTGGGATTTTTGCCCATTCCTCAAGGCAAAACTGCTCCAACTCCTTCAAGTTAGATGGGTTGTGTTGGTGTACAGCAATCTTCAAGTTATGCCACAGATTCTCCATTGGATCAAAAGTCTGGGCTTTGACTCGGCCATTCCAAGACATTTAGCTGTTTCCCTTTAAACCACTCCAGTGTAGCTTTAGCAGTATGTTTAGGGTCATTGTCTTGCTGGAACGTGAACCTTCGTCCCAGTCTCAAACCTCTGGCCGACTCAAACAGGTTTTCCTACAGAATTGCCCTGTATTTAGTGCCATCCATCTTTCCTTCAGTCCTGACCAGCTTTCCTGTCCCTGCAGATGAAAAATATCCCCACAGCATGATGCTGCCACCACCATGCTTCACTGTAGGAATGGTGCACTCAGGGCGTTGGGTTTGCGCCACACATAGCATTTCCCATGATGGCCAAAAAGATCAATTTTAGTCTCATCTGACCAGGGAATCTTCTTCCATGTGTTTGGGGAGTCTGCCACATGCTGTTGGGCAAACTCCAAACGTGTTTTCTTAAGCAATGACTTTTTTCTGGCCACTCTTCCATAAAGCCCCACTCTGTGGAGTGTACGGCTTAAAGTGGTCCTATGGACAGATACTCCCATCTCCGCTGTGGATCTTTGCAGCTCCTTCAGTGTTATCTTTGGTGTCTTTGTTGCATCTCTGATTAATGCCCTCCTTGCCTGGTCTGTGAGTTTTGGTGGGCGGGGCCTTCTCTTGTCAGGTTTGTAGTGGTGCCATATTCTTTCCATTTTGCTATAATGGATTTAATGGCGCTCCATGGGATAGTCAAAGTTTGGGATATTTTTTTTTTTTATAACCCAACCCTGATCTATACTTCTCCACAACTTTGTCTCTGACCTGTTTGGAGGCTCCTTGGTTTTCATGCTGCTTGCTTAGTCGTGTTACAGAATCAGGGTCCTTCCAGAACAGGTTGATTTATACAGACATCATGTGACAGATCATGTGACACTTTGATTGCACACAGATGGCTCTTAATCAACTAATTATGTGACTTATGAAGTGAATCGGTTGGACCAGCTCTTATTTAGGGGTTTCATACGAAAGGGGGTGAATACTTATGCACACTCCAGATTTCTGTTTTTTTCATCTTCATTATTGTTTGTGTCACAATAAAACAACAGTTTGTGTAAATCAAATGGTGCTAACCCTCCAAAAATTCATTTTAATTCCAGCTTGTAATGCGACAAAACAGGACAAACACCAAGGGGGATGAATACTTTTGCAACACTGACCCATATATTAATGTCCCGGGCACTTCGACATGAATCAACATAAAAACTCAACTTTCTCATCACTATCTCACAGACAGGAAAAAAAATATCAACACAACGAGTAGGGAATAAAACACCTGAGAACGTGACGTTATCGGAAAATAAGCAACAGTGTGATGGTGTGAAAAAGCAGAGTTTATTTTTCCTAAAACAGCATGTTTTATTCTTCTCACACCACAGCAGTTCACCAAGTATTACAATTATTATTTAATAAAGGAGGACACGTCAGTATTTTATGCGTTTATAGCTACGTTTAGTGTTCTGTAAACAATTTAGCTCCTGTTATCAGGTACATTTATAGCAGCTATTAACAGTCATTCCTTCATTTCTTTATTAAATAGTTTTTTAAAATGTTTATTATTGGTCTTATACTGTCTGGTCTGTGAATGGGCGGTTACTATAGAAACGCTAACGTGTTCGTCAGCAGAACTGTCAGAGCTGAAATAAAACACTTATTAATCTATGTTTATAAAATGAAATAAAACACATTAATCTGGATTTATTAATATGGATTTAACAATCTGGATTTAATTATTTAAATAGAGTAATCCGGCTTTAACAATCTGGATTTAATAATTTGAATTTAATTATGTAAATTTAGTAATGTGGATTTAACAAGCTGGATTTAATAATTTGGATTTAATCATGTAAAATTAGTAATGTAGATTTGCTAATCTGGATTTAGTAAACTTGATTTAATAACCTGGAGTTAGTAACCTGTATTTAATAATCTCAGACAGTAAACTAGATTTAATAATGTAAATTTGCTAAACTGGATGCAAGTAAACTTGATTTAATAATCTCAGTTTAGTAATCTGGATGCAATAATCTGGATTTCATAATCTCAGTTTAGTAATCTGAATTTAATAATATAGATTTGCTAATCTAGATTTCTGCAAACTTGATTTAGTAATCTGTATTTGGTAATCTGGATTTAATTATATGTATTCAGTAATCTGGATTTAATAATCTCAGTTTAGTAATCTGGATTTAATAATGTAGAGTTACTAATCTGGATATAAGTAAACTTTATTTAATAACCTGGATTTAATAATCTCAGTTTAGTCATCTGGTTGCAATAATCTGGATTTACTAATCTCAGTTTAGTAATATGGATGAAATAATCTGGATTTAATAATCTGGATTTAGTGATCTGGTATTAATAATGTAGATTTGGTAAATTTGATTTAATAACCTGGATTTGGTAATCTCAATTTAGTAATCTGGATTTAATCATCTGGATTTAACAATCTCAGTTTAGTAATCTGGATCTAATAACCTAAATTTAATAATCTGGATTTAACATACCATTGTTTCAAAAACAAGGTATGAATTCATTTCCATTCTCAAAGATTGTGTCTGTATTCAGACAAAACTGTATTACCTTCAAAATATTAAACGTATTTGGTATTTTGACAGATGAACATGATGGTCTGCATAAAGATGGCAGATTTACAGCTTGAGTAAATATCTCAGTTTTTAATATAATCTCTAGTCATCTAGTGACCTGATCTTAAATGAACTCTGATCATGCTGTATGACTGAGCGCACTCGTTCATGAAGCTTTATAACACGTGTTAATAACCGAGCCGTCAAAGCCTCCATCTTGTCTTTACACATCACTGCTTTAACACTCACACCACAATTACAATCCCCGCTTCATTCTGAACAGCTTTATTCACTGCATACTGATCAGTAATCATGAGACAGATGTGTGGTGTTTACATGCATGACATCTGTGCACTTTCATGAAGCGATGCTTTTAGCAGGTACCTGAACAGTGGCAGTAATGGAACAAAACACAACACCTGCTAAAAATTAACACACACACCACCACCACCTCCATTGGGATTCACTGAGTGAGATGAGTGTGTGGAAATGTTTATTTCAGCTTGAGGTAATAAAGTTGAGCTCAGCACACGCAGTGAAAAAAACAACCAGGAAGCATGTATATACACAGTTATGAAAGACACACAAGAGGAGTCGTGTGTGAGTGTGAGAGAGAGAAACAGAATGAGAACAGTGTTCAGCACCATGGAGAGTGCCCCGGTGAGACCCCACACTGGCGCTCAGTTTACTGTTCCTCCCTCCTCAACTCATCATCACGTCCTTCCGAAACTGGGTCAGGTCACGTGTGTACCAGCAGCAGCGTGTCATGTGTGTGTTGCGTATTGTTCTGCTTCCAAGATGACATCACTTACATATTAATATAAAATCAATGATTACGTATTAAGGTTTATTAAAGCTACAGTCAGTGATTTGGCTGGAGGTGAGATAAAGCTAGTGAATAGAAAGTCAAAATCCAAACAAATGCAGCCTCTTTCCTCACTGTTCTCTCCAAAGCCACGCCCCCAAACCACATGACTGAGAGAAAAGCCAAACACACCTCCTTGTCCTGAATGGCTGGATATTAGTGGACAGATTGTGGTGTTGTGTTTTTGTGTAAAGTGTTCTGACTTACAAATCCCTGACCATATCTTTAACGTATCCATTAATATAATATTTTTATCTGTGATACAATATGATTTAATGTCGAATTAAAAAACAAGCTAGGTTTCAGAAGTAGGACGGCATGTGTTCGTTATACTTCCTAGGACTGACAGAGCACAGAGGCCATGCCTCTGGACTGATAAATGGAGAAGCTTCACCTCCTTCACTGAGACAGAGACACAGAGGCCACTCCTCCTTCACTGAGACAGAGACACAGAGGCCACTCCTCCTTCACTGAGACAGAGACACAGAGGCCACTCCTCCTTCACTGAGAGACACAGAGGCCACTCCTCCTTCACTGAGACTGAGAGACACAGAGGCCATGCCTCCTTCACTTGGACTGAGAGACAACGAGGCCACACCTGCTTCACTGAGACTGAGAGACACCGAGGCCACGCCTCCTTCACAGAGACTGAGAAACACAGAGGCCACACCTCCTTCACTGAGAGACACAGAGGCCATGCCTCCTTCAGAGACTGAGAAACACAGAGGCCACGCCTCCTTCACTGAGAGACACAGAGGCCACACCTGCTTCACTGAGACTGAGAGACACCGAGGCCACGCCTCCTTCACGGAGACTGAAAGACACCGAGGCCACGCCTCCTTCACCGAGACAGAGACACAGAGGCCACACCTCCTTCACTGAGACTGAGAAACACAGAGGCCACACCTCCTTCACCGAGACAGAGACACAGAAGCCACTCCTCCTTCACTTGGACTGAGAGACACAGAGGCCACAGCTCCTTCACTGAGACTGAGAGACACAGAGGCCACACCTCCTTCACTGAGACTGAGAAACACAGAGGCCACGCCTCCTTCACCGAGACAGAGACACAGAGGCCACTTCTCCTTCACTTGGACTGAGAGACACCGAGGCCATGCCTCCCTCACTGAGACTGAGAGACACAGAGGCCACACCTCCTTCACTGAGACTGAGAGACACTGAGGCCATGCCTCCCTCACTGAGACTGAGAAACACAGAGGCCATGCCTCGTTCACCGAGACAGAGACACAGAGGCCACTCCTCCTTCACTGAGACTGAGAAACACAGAGGCCACACCTCCTTCACCGAGACAGAGACACAGAGGCCACACCTCCTTTACTGAGAGACACAGAGGCCACACCTCCCTCAATGAGGCTGAGAAACACAGAGGCCACGCCTCGTTCACCGAGACAGAGACACAGAGGCCACGCCTCGTTCACCGAGACAGAGACACAGAGGCCACTCCTCCTTCACCGAGACAGAGACACAGAGGCCACTCCTCCTTCACCGAGACTGAGAAACACAGAGGCCACACCTCCTTCACCGAGACAGAGACACAGAGGCCACACCTCCTTCACTGAGACAGAGACACAGAGGCCACACCTCCTTCACCGAGACAGAGACACAGAGGCCGCTCCTCCTTCACCGAGACAGAGACACAGAGGCCGCTCCTCCTTCACCGAGACAGAGACACAGAGGCCGCTCCTCCTTCACTGAGAGACACAGAGGCCACTACTCCTTCACTGAGACTGAGAGACACAGAGGCCACGCCTCCTTCACTTGGACTGAGAGACAACGAGGCCACGCCTGCTTCACTGAGACTGAGAGACACCGAGGCCACGCCTCCTTCACAGAGACTGAGAAACACAGAGGCCACGCCTCCTTCACTGAGACAGAGACACAGAGGCCACTCCTCCTTCACTGAGACAGAGACACAGAGGCCACTCCTCCTTCACTGAGACAGAGACACAGAGGCCACTCCTCCTTCACTGAGACAGAGACACAGAGGCCACTCCTCCTTCACTGAGACAGAGACACAGAGGCCACTCCTCCTTCACTGAGACAGAGACACAGAGGCCACTCCTCCTTCACTGAGACAGAGACACAGAGGCCACTCCTCCTTCACTGAGACAGAGACACAGAGGCCACTCCTCCTTCACTGAGACAGAGACACAGAGGCCACTCCTCCTTCACTGAGACAGAGACACAGAGGCCACTCCTCCTTCACTGAGACAGAGACACAGAGGCCACTCCTCCTTCACTGAGACAGAGACACAGAGGCCACTCCTCCTTCACTGAGACAGAGACACAGAGGCCACTCCTCCTTCACTGAGACAGAGACACAGAGGCCACTCCTCCTTCACTGAGACAGAGACACAGAGGCCACGCCTCCTTCACTGAGAGACACAGAGGCCATGCCTGCTTCACCGAGACAGAGACACAGAAGCCACAGCTCCTTCACTTGGACTGAGAGAGACAGAGGCCACAGCTCCTTCACTGAGACTGACAGACACAGAGGCCACACCTCCTTCACTGAGACTGAGAGACACCGAGGCCACACCTCCCTCAATGAGGCTGAGAAACACAGAGGCCACGCCTCATTCACCGAGACAGAGACACAGAGGCCACGCCTCATTCACTGAGACTGAGAAACAGAGGCCACACCTCCTTTACTGAGAGACACAGAGGCCACACCTCCTTCACTGAGACAGAGACACAGAGGCCACTCCTCCTTCACCGAGACAGAGACAGAGGCCACTCCTTCACTGAGAGACACAGAGGCCACGCCTCCTTCACTCGGACTGACAGACACAGAGGCCACGCCTTTTTCACTCGGACTGACAGACACAGAGGCCACGCCTTTTTCACTCGGACTGAGACACACTGAGGCCACACCTGCTTCACTGAGACTGAGAGACACTGAGGCCACACCTCCTTCACCGACACAGAGGCCATGCTTCCTTCACTGAGACAGAGACACAGAGGCCACTCCTCCTTCACTGAGACTGAGAAACACAGAGGCCACTCCTCCTTCACTGAGACTGAGAAACAGAGGCCACACCTCCTTCACTGAGACTGAGAAACAGAGGCCACACCTCCTTCACAGAGACAGAGACACAGAGGCCACACCTCCTTCACAGAGACAGAGACACAGAGGCCACACCTCCTACACTGAGACCGAGAGACACAGAGGCCACACCTTCACTTGGACTGACAGACACAGAGGCCACTTCATCATTCACTGAGACACACAGAGGCCACGCCCCCTTCACTGAAACAGAGAGACAACAAGGCCACACCTCCTTCACTCCTTGGCATTAACACATGAAATGATCAAATTTAACTTTAATGGATTGTTAAAATGAAGTGCGTGTTATTGAGCTGGAACAAAAATGGGCTTAACCCCAAGTCAAATGAGCTAAATTAGCAAATGAGGCTTTTGGCAGGTGTGTGTGCTCTCGGAAAATAAAAATAGGTGCATTATGTCCTGCTCTAAACATATACAATTGATTAATAGTTCCAGTTTTCAGGAAGTAGGAAATGTAAAGAACCTTTTCTTTTATAGGCGCTTGGAGAGGAACAAACCAGAGAAAATCACTCCCCCCCCCCCCCCCCCCCCCCAAGATCATGCAGGCAGGAAATATCCTGAACACATATAAGCTAATCTACAGATTACAGTATGCCAACAGGATATAGTGGTGGTACGTTACCCGCTGCTCTTCCGTGGCAATGGCAGATCCTTCTGCAAGAGAACAGGAAGAAAGACAGAGAAACCAGAGGAAGTGAGATTAAAATGGATCATTCAAAAACTGTTCAATAACAGGCCGCTTATAAACCTGAAGTGCTCGGTGTAATGTAAGAGGGATATTCATTAGGACAGAGATGTTGGACACCACTTAGGGGAGGGCAATCCCCAAAACATTAGACCAAATGTCACACCGGATAGAGAGGCAGAAAGAGATAAATAAACGTGTGTGCTTTTAAAAAGCCCGTGCTAATGCCCCCTGCTGGTGTAGCAAGGACTAGCGCTGGATGGACGATGACCTCACCTGCCGGGGTTCGCTTTGATGACATTGCGCGTGACATGAGTTTTCCTGCCAGCTTGTCTGGCGCCACCGGGCAGCTAATGGAGGATTAGGTGTACAAATGTGTGTGTGTGCCCTCTGTGACCGTGTGAGTGCCAAAACCTTGCTTAAAGTCTTCCTAATTACACAAATTCTACATCACGGAGAAAGGCTCTCCGCTCTGCCATGCTGCGCTTTGAAATCTGTTAATCCTGAAAGCTCACATCCAAGAGAGAGAGAGGAATAAAAATAAAATGGAAAGTGCTTTTTGGTGTGATGTTACATGTAAATCATCAACCACAGGGTTGTGTGATCCAGCCCGACCCAAAGCGGCCTAAATAAAACCGCTTTGCACATGCACGCTGCCTGCTGCTGATACAGTCCATCTCTGAGATGCTTAAACACAGGACGTAGAGAGAGAACAAATCCGAATGCTTCAATCAGTCTGAAGCTCTTTAATGAAAGATGAAATGGCTTTAAAACGCAAGTTTATCCTTCAACGCTGGACATTTATTTTGCTCTATAACCACTTCACGTATTAAAGATCCATATCCATCTCCATCATGGCCAAATCAGAGAAAATCCATGATGAGACCTGACCTGCTGTCTTCAGGTCTTCGTTTCTACAATCATCAGCCGAGATAAGATAAGGTGCGGTCAGAGATCGGATCGATACAGGATGTGAAGAATAAAGGAAATACCAAGCAGTGGCAGCATCGATAAACTTCCTCACGCCACAGACCTACAGACTGCCAGGAAGGAACACAAGCAGATGAATGAATTAGCACTGGCCATGCTCCTGTGATGGGCACAGAGTGGGCCTGATTGTTTACGGCAAGAATAAAAAAATTTAGGGATGAAAAAGAGACTGAGGTCAATAAAGGAGGAGTGTGGCTGGGCTGTCACTCGTTAACTGAATGCAGAGGAGATGACTAAGCAGGTCTTTGTCTTAGCCAGACATTCAGCCAATGACTCATGGTGTGTCTGATATCTTTTGTACACTTTTCTGGTCAAGAGCTTCAGAATCTTGATGGTTGCAATCTCAGCGTTTTTGTCTATACACACACGCCTGTGTTCTGTTTCCAACACCGTGAACATGATCTTTCGAGGACTCACGGAACTTGGTCAGTCATGTTTTCCCAGGGATTCAGACTTTGTGATGTTCACTCAAATACTTCCATGTTGTTGTCTTTAAACCATTTTGTTACAACTTGAAGGGATGCTTATTAAGATCATTTTCCTGCTGGAAGAACTTTATGGCTGATGTCTTGAGGTATTTAAAGCCTTGAGGGAAGGCATGGCCTAAAGGTTAGAGAAGCAGCTTTGAGACCAAAAGGTTGCCGGTTCAATTCCCTGGACCAGCAGGAATGTCTGAAGTGCCCTTGAGCAAGGCACCTAAACTCCAGCTGTTCCCCAGGCTGTCGGCTGCTGTCTTGTTGTGGATAAGAGCATCTGCCAAGTGCCTGTGATGTAATATTTCCTTCAGGTGGCATGGTGGTGTAGTGGTTAGCACTGTCACCTCACAGCAAGAAGGTTCTGGGTTCATGGCCAACAGGGGGGCCTTTCTGCATGGAGTTGGCATGTTGTCTGTGTGGGTTTCCTCCAGGTGTTCTGGTTTCCCCCACAGTCCAAAGAAACCATAACACTAATTCTTCCCTAAAAACTTTGATGGCTGTGAGAGCGGACCTGCCATCAGGCAGAACACTGAAGGAGAATCTTCCTTCCTTGTGACATCATGTCCTCCATTTTCTGTAGCACAACAGTCACTTTTCCAAGAAAGCACCCCACAACATGATGCTGCCACCGCCATGCTTCACAGTTGGGATGGTGTCCTTACCCTGTTCCTCTAAACATCTGTATTTTTGTTTCATCTGACCAGAGAACACTCCTCCAAAAGGCTGGGGATCACCAGCAAACCTTTAGCTTTATTATCCTGGCCTTGGTCAAAGTCCTTCCACCTTGCGTGACAGAATTTCAGGCCATGGTGATGTACAAACTTGGTACCCAAATTTCTTCTTTTATTGGGGTTCTGTTGAACCTTTTGGACCAAAGGTTCCTTCATCCCTGTTCATTTGTGCCTCTTTCCTGAATGACGCAGCGTCTGTGTGGTCCGAAGATTTTCGGATTTGCATACAGCTGATTGTACGGATACTCATGGTACCTTCAGTTGTTCTGGAAATGGCTCATAAGGAGAAACTGGATATGTGGAAATCCATAAAATTTTTTGCTGAGGTCTTAGCTGAGCTGCTTGGATTTTTTTAATAGTATCAAGGGTAGGGTGGTGTAGTGGTTAGCACTGTCGCCTCACAGCAAGAAGGTCCTGGGTTCAAGCCCAGTGGCCGGCGAGGGCCTTTCTGTGTGGAGTTTGCATGTTCTCCCCATGTCCGCGTGGGTTTCCTCCGGGTGCTCTGGTTTCCCCCACAGTCCAAAGACATGCAGGTTAGGTTAACTGGTGACTCTAAATTGACCGTAGGTGTGAATGTGAGTGTGAATGGTTGTCTGTGTCTATGTGTCAGCCCTGTGATGACCTGGCGACTTGTCCAGGGTGTACCCCGCCTTTCGCCCGTAGTCAGCTGGGATAGGCTCCAGCTTGCCTGCGACCCTGTAGAACAGGATAAAGCGGCTAGAGATAATGGATGGATGGATGGCATCAAGGGTAAAAAGGCATTGGCTCTCAAGGTAGGTCTTTAAATACAGTCATAGGTGGGCACCCAAGTAACTCCTAACTATGAAAATTGGCCAATCAGAACGTTTTAAAAATCTATTATTTCTAGAATCTTCTAGATTGTTGAAAGTGACCATCAACTTGGCGTATGTATGTAAAGCTTTGACCCGATGGTATTCGGATACAGTGAATTAAAGCTGAATATATGAAAGATGAGAACAGCCATGCTTGCAATGATTTTTTCATGCCGTTTTCTCGTGATAACAAGAAAATTATTTCATTATCTCAAGATAACAAAGCTTGTTTCTTTTTAATGAAAAATATTAATTATTTATTCATTATCATTTACTCATTCATTACTGTTAATTAATTATTAATTTAATTATTTTGTATGTAATATTTATTCACTTTGTTTAATGTTGTTATTTATGTTTTATTTATTCATTTATTTATTTTTTCATTCGTTCATTATTAACAGACTGAATGAACGTAAAATCGTGTATGATGCCCTTAGATATCCAGGACTGTGTGCGTGCCACAATGGTGGACTCAGCGTGTCACTACACTACACCCAGAGGCGCGGGTAATCCCCTCAACGTCATTCATGACTGGGACTGGGGACTGCAATTATTCCCAGTTAACAAGGAAATCCCAGTAAGCATGGGTCATTAAGTCCCTGTCCTTTGTACGCACGGCCTGTCACTACTACTGATCATGAGTGGGGGGGAATGTACATAAATAACTCGTCTACATAAAACAAAATAAACATGAACAAAAATATAATTATTTATAATTAATTAATGAATGATCATTAATAAATAATTAACTCGTTATCATAAGAAAACAGCCATTCTCAGCTTCCGTTGAAATAACAAGATCAACTGTGAGCTACTGCTCACTTCCGTATCCCCCCCGCTCTCGCTTATATCAGAATGCAAGCAATCGAAGGAACGGGACACTTATTATAAATGTTGACTTCAATAAATAATGAACCCTGAAACAAGTAAGTAAAGAGCAGTGTCTCTCCCCAGGGATTTCAAACAGCATCCTGGTAAACTGTCATTTTGAAATAGCATTTTGCCTCTTGAAATAGCGTCAAAATTCACCCTGTGTTTCATAAATACATTCAGTCGGTAAACAGGAAGTCGATGTGCGACAGACCTGAAAACGGTATACATGGTATAGAACCCCAAGCTGAAGCTCGGTACCAAATATCAAGCAGTTGTGATTTGTAGTTGGTGAGAAAAACGATATGAAAAATGTGTAAATCCACGCTATACGTTTCGTAAATACATTCAGTTGGTAAACAGGAAGTCGATGTGCGACAGACCTGAAAACGGTATATACGGTATAGAACCCCAAGCTGAAGCTCGGTACCAAATATCAAGCAGTTGTGATTTGTAGTTGCTGAGAAAAATATGAAAATTTTGTAAATCCATGCTATGTGTTTCGTAAATACATTCAGTCGGTAAACAGGAAGTCGATGTGCGACAGACCTGAAAACGGTATACATGGTATAGAACGCCAAGCTGAAGCTCGGTACCAAATATCAAGCAGCTGTGATTTGTAGTTGGTGAGAAAAACGATATGAAAAATTTGTAAATCCACGCTATACGTTTCGTAAATACATTCAGTTGGTAAACAGGAAGTCGATGTGCGACAGACCTGAAAATGGTATATACGGTATAGAACCCCAAGCTGAAGCTCGGTACCAAATATCAAGCAGTTGTGATTTGTAGTTGCTGAGAAAAATGATATGAAAAGTTTGTAAATCCATGCTATATGTTTCGTAAATACATTCAGTCGGTAAACAGGAAGTCGATGTGCGACAGACCTGAAAACGGTATACATGGTATAGAACCCCAAGCTGAAGCTCGGTACCAAATATCAAGCAGTTGTGATTTGTAGTTGGTGAGAAAAACGATATGAAAAATGTGTAAATCCACGCTATACGTTTCGTAAATACATTCAGTTGGTAAACAGGAAGTCGATGTGCGACAGACCTGAAAATGGTATATACGGTATAGAACCCCAAGCTGAAGCTCGGTACCAAATATCAAGCAGTTGTGATTTGTAATTGCTGAGAAAAATGATATGAAAATTTTGTAAATCCATGCTATGTGTTTCGTAAATACATTCAGTCGGTAAACAGGAAGTCGATGTGCGACAGACCTGAAAACGGTATACATGGTATAGAACGCCAAGCTGAAGCTCGGTACCAAATATCAAGCAGCTGTGATTTGTAGTTGGTGAGAAAAACGATATGAAAAATTTGTAAATCCACGCTATACGTTTCGTAAATACATTCAGTTGGTAAACAGGAAGTCGATGTGTGACAGACCTGAAAACGGTATATACGGTATAGAACCCCAAGCTGAAGCTCGGTACCAAATATCAAGCAGTTGTGATTTGTAGTTGCTGAGAAAAATGATATGAAAAGTTTGTAAATCCATGCTATATGTTTCGTAAATACATTCAGTCGGTAAACAGGAAGTCGATGTGCGACAGACCTGAAAACGGTATACATGGTATAGAACGCCAAGCTGAAGCTCGGTACCAAATATCAAGCAGTTGTGATTTGTAGTTGCTGAGAAAAGTGTTATGAAAATTTTGTAAATCCATGCTATATGTTTCATGTACACTTGTCTCATCTCATCTCATTATCTCTAGCCGCTTTATCCTTCTACAGGGTCGCAGGCAAGCTGGAGCCTATCCCAGCTGACTATGGGCGAAAGGCGGGGTACACCCTGGACAAGTCGCCAGGTCATCACAGGGCTGACACATAGACACAGACAACCATTCACACTCACATTCACACCTACAGTCAATTTAGAGTCACCAGTTAACCTAACCTGCATGTCTTTGGACTGTGGGGGAAACCGGAGTACCCGGAGGAAACCCACGCGGACACGGGGAGAACATGCAAACTCCACACAGAAAGGCCCTCGCCGGCCCCGGGGCTCGAACCCAGGACCTTCTTGCTGTGAGGCGACAGCGCTAACCACTACACCACCGTGCCGCCCCATGTACACTTGTGTTCAAAATAATAGCAGTCCAACATGACTAACCAGATCAATCACTGGTTTTGGTGGAAATTATATTACTACATGGCAAATAATTTACCAGTAGGTGTAGTAGAGTCATAGAAAACCAACAGACCCAACATTCATGATATGCATGCTCCTGAGTCTGTGTAATTGAATAATTAAGTGAAAGGGACGTGTTCAAAATAATAGCAGTGTGGAGTTTAATTAGTGAGATCATTCATTCTGTGAAAAAACAGATGTCAGTCAGGTGGCACTGATTTAAGGATGAAGCCAGCACATGTTGTACATCCATTTCTCTCCGAAAACCTGAGAAACATGGGTCGTTCCAGACATTGTTCAGAAGAACAGCGTGCTTTGATTAAAACGTTGATTGGAGAGGTAAAACGTATACTGTAAAGAAGTGCAGAAAATGATGGGCTGCTCAGCTAAAATGATCTCCAGTGCTTTAAAATGGACAGCAAAGCCAGAGAGACGTGGGAAGAAAACAGAAGACTACCATTCGAATGGATCGAAGAATAGCCAGAATGGCAAAGACTCAGCCAATGATCAGCTCCAGGGTGATCAAAGACGGTCTGAAGTTACCTGTGAGTACTGTGACAATTAGAAGATGCCTGTGTGAAGCTAATCTATCGGCAAGAAGCTCCCGCAAAGTTCCACTGTTAAAAAAAAGACGTGCTGAAGAGGATACAGTTTGCCAAAGAACACATCGACTGGCCTAAAGAGAAATGGAAAAACATTTTGTGGACTGATGAAAGGAAAATTGTTCTTTTTGGGTCCAAGAGCCGCAGACAGTTTTTCAGACGACCCCCAAACACTGAATTCAAGCCACAGTACACTCTGAAGACAGTGAAGCATGGTGGTGCAAGCATCATGATATGGGGATGTTTCTCTTACTGTGATGTTGGGCCCATTTATCGCATACCAGGGATCATGGATCAGTTTGCATATATCAAAATACTTGAGGAGGTCATGTTGCCTTATGCTGAAGAGGAAATGCCCTTGAAATGGGTGTTTCAACAAGACAACGACCCCAAACACACCAGTAAGCGAGCAGCATCAGGGTTCAAGACCAACAAAATGAAAGTTATGGAGTGGCCAGCCCAATCCCCGGACCTTAATCCGATAGAAAACTTGTGGGGTGACATCAAAAATGCTGTTTCTGAGGCAAAACCAAGAAATGCAGAGGAATTGTGGAATGTTGTCAAATCATCCTGGGCTGGAATTAGTCTGGCTAACGCAACTTCAAAGCTCTACGAGCTATTGGTCTGGCCAAGATATTCAGCCCAACCGTTTCCCAGAGCCCGTGGTTGACCCACCTCCCTGAAATGCCTCAGTTTGCTACTGGTCGAAGCCAGAAAAGGCTGTGACGAAGCTTAAACCAATCACATCACTCTTTCCTCTGACATATGTGACGCGACGATAGGATTCTCGCTGAGCCCCATTGATTTGGCTACTAGCGGGGCTAACTGGTAGATTAAACTCTTACCGAAGCCGGTCGGGAGCAAGGCGAAAACGTCCTTCCTTTCAATAAATACCTCCAGGGCTGCTGTTTGCTCCGTTTTCAATGAGAACTTCCCGTTGAATGCTTTCAATACAGCATGATTCTGTACACAATCTATGGCTTCCGGTCGCAGTTCTACTACGTCACTGCCTTGAACACGCCTCTACCCAGGGCCGTTGGAGATGCTCAAAGTTGACTGGCTCCCGATTTTTCCGGAGCTTGGAAGAGCTGTAGATAGCTTGCCTGGCCAGACTAAGCTCGCAACAGGCCCTCGTGTTGCGTCACACTTAGGATGGGCGGGCCAGGCTAGGTTGGAATACCTGTTCACAGGTGCCAGAAGTTCTCAGAAACCGTGGTTATACAACTAAATATTAGTTTAGTGATTCACAGGAATACTAAATCCTTAAGATTTTTTCAGTTTATACAGTAAATATTTGGAGTTTGTAATGAAAAATGCAGACACTGCTATTTTTTTGAACAGCCCAATGTTCATTTTTCTTCATTTTCTGTAAAGTAATTAAAATATTGATACATTTTTCTTCATGTTTTGATGTAGAATATAATGTGCATTGTTCCCAATGCATGGAAATAAAAACTATTATAAGGATTTTGAGCTTTACTCATGTTTTTAAACACACTGCTATTATTTTGAACACAACTGTACATTCAGTTGGTAAACAGGAAGTCGATGTGCAACAGACCTGAAAACGTTACACATGGTATAGAACCCCATGCTGAAGTTTGGTACCAAGTGGCTATGATTTGTTGTTGCTGAGAAAAAGGGTGTTTCGGACAGACGGCGATACGGACAAATCTATATAAAGTAATTGGACTAACCAGACTGCATAGCTACGTTTGCAACGTTATCGCTAGCTCTAAAAGCACAGACAGCTTCGTTGCAAGCTTTCTCTTGGAATAAAACGTTTTTATACCTCAAGATGCTTCCGCAGGTTGGACGGTGACTTTTTGTAGGCTGCGATGTGGTTCGTTTTCGGCAAATATTTAAAACGAAACGAATCTTTAATCCTTTCAGAAAACTGAAACATGGGTTCATGGGCCATGAGTGCGTGCGTTCCCCAGAAGAACCGCCTTCTTCCATTCTGCCATCGACTGACCGTGTTAAATAATGCTGCTGAGGAATCACTGGACTTGATTTTATCCAGTCTATGGACGTGACATGACCCTAGTGATTACTGATCGGCTGTCTCAGTGTCACCTGGGAAAGAACCAATCACGTTTTAGAAAAGAAAAAACATCCACTTTCAAAGCCGCTTCATAGTAACGAGTAACGAGGAGCTTGACAGAAATGTCGTGGAGTGAAAAGTACGATATTTGTCTTTCAAATGTAGTGAAGTTAAAGTTTCCAACAAAAATAATACTCAAGTTAAGTACAGATACTCAAAAAAAGTGTACTTAAGTACAGCACTCGAGTAAATGTACTTAATTACTGTCCACTTCTGATACGTTACGGTTGCACATGTATCAGAAATTCTAGGGAAAAAAAAAAAGCTCTCGTACTAATTCGATTTGCTGACAGGTCATGTTTATAGAACAGGTTTATATTACACCAGCCATATGTTAATTAGTAGATGACCTGCTTAAACTGGCCACACCCACTAGCTCAAATGGTTGCTAATTAGCACTTCTCTTCTTAAATATTGCCGTTAACCTTGTTACCCCGTAACAAAACCCCTACACACACATCGTTTCAGCAGACGGACCCTCTCTCCTCAGCCCTACTTAGGAGAGATCCCTACTGGCCATACTGTAACCTCCTCCATCTCCGTGCTCTTCTCACTGTGCCCTAAGCCCACCAGTGTCAATTCCTCCCTGCCTCATTAGGCTGTCAGACTCCCATTACTCCCCTAATGGGCCATAAAGAGCATGTGAGGACGGTCCCAGGACAGATCCCTGCGTTACGCCACACACTGAACGGCTATCGATTGGCACTAAGGAACGAGGATAAGAGCATCTATAGAGCAGATATTATAGATGTGCATGAGCATGTGGATTAATGCATACAGTATACAAGTATACGAGCGTAGGCATTTGTCCTATAATAATCCACAGTTGCTATGTGTGGGAGAGCTTGATCCTGAGATCAGAGTAACGACACCAAGCACTACAGCACCTTCCTACGATCCCTACAATCCTTCTGTACATTGTATGGAAAAAAAAAAATAAACCTCCTCCACTTTTCCTACTTTTAATTCTCCACAAATATTAGCTGCATACAAATTTCTTCCCACTGAAAACATGGTCTCGAGATAAACGGCCTTTCTGAGCAACGTTAGCAAGGCTGCCATGACCAAATGTTCATGCTAGCATGCTAACACTGTCTTCTGTTTCGGCTAACATTTTTTTTTTTTATTCGCAGATTACCTCGTGCCCATTTTAAGTGTATTTACAGTAGACATGCCACTCCATCAGGTGCAGTAATCTGAAAACTGTATAAACGTGCTAGCGGGAAAACACTCGTTATTGTAGTCGCGGTGATCAGACAAGCAAATTTGATGAAATACTGTAGAATAACTGCAAGCCATCATGACTTCTCAGTAATGAAGATTTGATCAGGTCTGACAGTCAGGATTGTAGTCAAGACTCAACCATGGCAACACTAACAGGACAAAAACTAAATCAATACAAATAAGGTTTTCTGAAGCCATTTCAGAGGCAGTGCATAGCTGTAAGCTGGAAAGGCCTGATTAGTCTGGTTCGTTGAACAAATCAAATCAAAGGAAAAAAAAAAACGCACAGCATACTGTACACACCAGTCAGCTAGAACATTAAAGCCGCTGACAGGTGAAGAAGTGAATAACGTTAACATTGATCATCTCATTACATACAGTGGCACCTGTGAAGGGGTCGGATATATTGGGCAGCAAGAAAGAGAACAGACTGCGATGACCTGGCGACTTGTCCAGGGTGTACCCCGCCTCTCACCCGTAGTCAGCTGGGATAGGCTCCAGCTTGCCTGCGACCCTGTAGAACAGGATAAGCGGCTAGAGATGATGGATGGATGGAGGGAAAGAGAACGGTCAGTTCTTGAAGTTGATGTGCTGGAAGCAGGAAAAATGGGCAAGCGTAAGGATCTGAGCGACTTTGACAAATTGTGATGGAGAACAATTCTCCAAATCTATGATGACACCTTTACCCGTTTTGGATTACAAGCTGTTAGATTTAAATCCATGATTTAAGTTAGTTTTATAGCTACACGTGATTTAGGATTGTTAGATTTAACCAGTCTCTTCAGTGTTGAATTTGAAATTGAAATAATTGAATGTTAGATTTAATGTTAGATTTAAAGTGCTGATGACACGTTTTTGACATCTTTGGCGATGTTTTATAACATAAAAAGTAATTCCCGATGATCCATATATTAATTCACGAAGGCGCCTATTTTACAAGTTATGATAAAAAAACGCGGCTATTTGGGCAAATTTGACGGGGCTGCAGCACCCAGGAGACGAATGAGGAGGAGGAGCTATATGACGTCAGCGAAAGAACCTTCCTCCTAACTTATCAGTTTGTTGTTGATGCGACAGGTGTTCAGTTTATCATTATTAGTATTTTTATTAGACATTATATAGTTATTATGCCTTCGCGTTGTGTTGCCGGCTTTTGCTCCAAAACCCACAAGGATGGGGTAAGTTTATTCAAGTTTCCCAGAGATCCCGAGCTGCATGCGAAGTGGGTGAAGCAAGTCAGGCGCACTCGTGACAAGTGGGAGCCCTCACCAACATCCGTCCTGTGCTCTGAACACTTCGATTTGGATTGTTCTGACACCCTTCCCAGCTTAAAAGAATCTCTTGGGTGTTCAGTTCAGCACAAACGTGTGTTACTACCATCAGCAGTGCCTACACAGTGTTGCCAGATTGGGAGGTTTCCCGCCCACTTGGGCGGTTTCAAGTGCATTTTGGTGGGTTTTGAACATATTTTGGGCTGGAAAACATCAGCAGTATCTGGCAACAGTTTTCCAGCCCAAAATATGTTCAAAACCCACCAAAATGCACTTGAAACCGCCCAACTGGGCGGGAAACCTCCCAATCTGGCAACACTGCCAGTATTCCGGAGGGGGTCTACTAGTAGCTATGCCGGATCCAAAGACAGTCCTCCTGTCAGAACGTGTGTTGTGAAACGACATAAGATAAAGGTACGTAGAGCTATAGATTCTACATGATAATCATAAATGTAATCATAAAGTCGGCGTGATATCAGTCATGTATTTGCTTGTGAAAGCTTGCAGCTTTCATGTAACTGCCGCCTAGCAACGAGAGGCAAAGGGTAAAGAGGGTAGGCTATCATAGATTCTATTCGGAAGAGATCAACACAATTCTAGACTCCCAGAAGAGGAAGAGCTAGCACTAGAGAGTTCACCAGCGTTTTCATGCACCATTTCCATTGAGTAGAACCAGAGTAGAACAGCCAGTGAACCGCAGCGCATGGCCGCGAGCCACGGACCCAGTTTTCTTGCGCTGTGCAATTAAAAGTTGGATATTCGTGTAACAACAGCTTCTTTTCACGCAATTATAACAGAAATCTAACATGTTTGCCGTGTTGTATAGTTTATTTAAGAAATTGCATAGAGTCATGTTCGTGTCATCAGCCCTTTAAAGCTGCATTAAGTGATTTAAGTTAGTTTTATAGTTTTAGAATGCAGAATGTAATTTAGGATTGTTAAGACTTTGATTTTAATATTTAGCTTCTTAGATCCTTTGTTGACTGTTCCTGTGTGGCTTCCTGTGAAAGTTACTGTGTGACCTTCTTCCAGTGGAGAAGACACTTCTTTGCTAGACTAAACATAGTAGAATTGTCGTAAAAACATCTCGCGCTTTGTCGTACATAAATGCTGAGTTGCTAAGAACATCCGTTGATATGAAATATATATACAGGATATTTTGCTTATGATTGATCCAAGGTTTCACTCATATTGATGGAATTAAGATGTGATTTGCTGACCTAGCACAAGACATTCACATACGCACGCACGCATGCACGCACACACACACACCTGCACACACACACACCATACACACATACATCCGTGCACACATACAGACACAACACACACAAATACAGCTGCCTTTAGAAAGATAAACAGACATTTGTTATGATTATAATTTGTTATAAAAGGTTTTTTTTGAATGCTGTATCTTTGGTGAAAAGACTGTGAATAAATGACGGTGAAACCAATCTCTGTTTTTTTCTGGTCTGTTTTTCGCGGTGTTTTTTCGCCCCAGAATTCTGCAGGTGGCACGAAGGCGTTGATCTCGAGAGGTTGACCGTTCCGGCTCTGGGAACCTTTACACAAACGTTATGTAAAAACAGAAGCAATGGCTTTCAATGTCAGCGAAGATGTTAAAAGGACAGGAGAGCCTTGTCTCTCTTGGTGGTCGGAGTTTTATCGCCCCACTCCTGTGAAGGACGGCCCCATGAGGACAGTTGAGGGTTATACCTGTTAAAACTGTTAATATTATAGTCAGGCTGTCTGTTGTTGCCCAAATGAGGATGGGTTCCCTTTTGAGTCTGGTTCCTCTCGAGCTTTCTTCCTCATGTCGTCTGAGGGAGTTTTTCCTTGCCACCGTCGCCACAGGCTTGCTCATTGGGGATAGATTAGGGATATAATTAGCTCATGTTTTAAGTCGTTCAAATTCTGTAAAGCTGCTTTGCGACAATGTTTATTGTTAAAAGCGCTATACAAATAAACTTGATTTGATTTGATTTGAAGATCAAGAACTTTAAATATCTTGGACACAACATCGGTAACTCAAATGCAGAAGCCTCTCACTTCCTCAGCACAAGGACTGGTGGAACGAACTAAAGCATGTTCTAACAGGGAGTCACGTGAGGAGGACCTGGGAAATGGCCGCGCCTTAGATACGCTCCCGTCCTCCGCCTACAATCAATAACAATTAAACTATATAAACTCTCCATGAAATTTGAATTAATGCCGTAAGTAGTCGGTGCTCCTACACAGCTCAAAGTTACACAGGTTTGAACCGCACAATGAACCAGGGAAAACGAAATGTGCAAACTCGCTTGAAGACTTCAGCTACCATGGAAGCTAACCCTGCTAGCCCTACTAGCAGCGAAGCTAGCCAAAGAAACAACATGGGGGATATCCTCGCGGAAATTGCAAAGATGAGCACGACTCTGAATCAAGTGGCGAGTGACGTGTCTGACTTAATCGTCGACACAACGGAGCTCACAAACACAGTAAGTGCTTTGCAAACTCGGCTCGAAGATGCGGAAAGTCGCATTGCTGATGCGGAGGATAGCAACAGTAGCATGATTAATGAAAAAGTGCTAAGACAGAGAGTGGAGCAACTATGGAACCGTGTTGATGATCAGGGAAATCGAGGGAGACATACGGTAAAAACATTAAGCTGATTGGACTGAAAGAAGGAAAAGAAACGTGGAATGCTACGAATGACTACATAAGATACTGAACGAAGGATTGGGGCTACAGGGGGACGAGTATGAGATCAAGAGGAGCCACAGAAGCGGAGAACCACGGCCAGGTGACAATCATCCACCGCGGGTGATATTGGTGAAGTTTCTACGCTGCACGGCTCGGCAGAAAGTTTTGACAGCTGCGGAAAAAAGAGAGAGGGATACGGTGGGAGGACTGCACTCTGTCTGTCTACGAAGATATGACCAAGGAGCGTTCCAACCTACGAAGACGGTTCTCCCCAATAATGAAAGCTCTGTGGGATCATCAGGTGAAACACACGTTGGCACACCATGCAATCCTGAGGTTTACACGGAAGGGGAAGAGATTGATCTTTACCGATCCAAAGAAGTCTGAGGTCTTTGTTCGGGAAAACATGCAAAGCATGGAGAACGACTGACTGTGTGACATGAATAGGAGGGAGAGTGGAACTCTATTTTGTAGGGCTGTAACGATATGCGTATCGAAATCGCGATACGCAGAGCCACGATCCGTATCGCGATACAAGAAGGCAGAATCGCGGTACACCCTTTCAAACTTCTCCTCAGCCCAAAAACAGAGGCGCTTCCAAACTTCAATTTATGAATACTTTACTTTTTATTTAAATTACATTTTAAACTTACTTAAATTACTTTAATTTTTTTATATCTATTAGCAAGTCGTTTTTTCGCCAACCTGCGACAATCTTCTGCGAGTCACGCAACGTCCACACTCGCCACTGGCAGAGCATTCATTTCTTTTAAGCGGTCGCCATTCTGGTTGCGACGCGGGGAGCGAATCTGTAAACAAGCAGCTCATTGGCTGGCTAGGTGTGCCACAAGCCAATCACAATCACTTGACCGGAAAGGCATGCAGTGTTGCCAGATGGGGGGGTTTAGGTGCTTTTTAGCTGGTTTTGAACATATTTTGGGGTGGAAAACGTTAGCAATATCTGGCAACACTGAAGGCATGTCTGCTTGGGCGGAAGCCTTCTGCGGCAGTTACATTTTGACACGCGAGCAATGTTTCACCATAAAAATTCCGTAATTTCCATCTGTTTTCCGCAATCACAGAAAATCATTGGCCCTATGAGAGTGAGACAGTGAGAGAGCCACCCCCCCCCAAAAAAAAAAATCTTAACGGATTTACACGATTTGGAAAAATGACTTTTTCAGAACCGAAAAAAACAGAGCTTCCGGCTCAACAGTATTATTTTGAGAAATAAAACAGTCTTTGGATATACATTTGTTCATTTTTGCATACATATTACTCATTCTCTGCAGTGGTCTGAATTATTTGTTATTAAATAGTTAATGTAAGTAAGTAAATGTTAAGTCAAATTTAATACTTTAAAAAAACATTTTAAAAAAAATCGTGGGCGTATCGAATCGTGGGTCAAAAATCGCGATACGAATCGAATCGTGAGCTGGGTGTATCGTTACAGCCCTACTATTCTGATGGCACGGCGGAGACGGAGACTCTGGGGCGCTGCGGTATCCAGATGATTGGTGAGAGGAGCAGAAGGTACCGTCTATAGGACCTACACGGACCGGAATCACAATAAGCCCAAGGCTTACTACACAGTCATGTTCATTTTAAAGGCAGTGTTTTTTGAGTTATTATTTGGTATTGTACATACCCCTGTTCTGGGATACTGGTTCTGGAGGTGTTTTTATTTTTATGATGGCAGGTGTAAGGCATTAATGTGCGTGGAAGTAATGAGGGATAGCATCATGGATGAAGGTAAAAGGAGGCAAAGGTATATACTCTTTGGAAGTCATGAGTAGTGGACATATCAATATAATGACATGGAATATTAATGGCTGTAGCACACCAATTAAACGCAAAAAAATAATACTCACTTATCTTAAATCGAAAGGCGTGATTGGGTCGGTTATGTCTTTCATAACTCAGTATCAAGCAAGAGCTGTGGGGTTGTTATCCTCATCAACAAAAAGCTGAATTTTGCTATACTGAATCAATTTAAATGGACGGATCTTAGTTGTGGAAGCACTTATTAATGGAGTTAAAGTAGTACTTTGCAACCTATATGCACCAAATGCATCCTTTTTTCATGAGGTCAATAAAATATTGGGAGATACAGATGGTCAGATTATCTTGGGGGAAGATTTCAATCAAACATTCGATGATCATTTGGCTCGCAGTAAAACCAGAACAGGCATATTCCCCAGAGACGGAGCAGCTATAGATACTTTACGGGAGGAACTGGGTTTGATAGATATTTGGAGACTCGTAAATCTGAAAGAACGGGAATACACATTTTATTCTCACGCTCATAGATCCTATTCACAAATAGATTTCTTTTTGGTTGCTGGCTCGTTTGTTGACCTGGTAGTAGACTGCAATATAGGAGTTATAGCAATAACAGACCATGCACTGGTCGAATTACATATGAATTTATGTTCTACTAAAGGTAATGTTGGGAGGTGGAGACTAAATACAAGTTTATTGCAGGATGAACAGTTTGCGACAAAACTTGGTGAGGATATACATGTTATTTACCAGCTTAAGGTCGGTCCGTATGGTGAAATACCGTGACCGAGGTCTTGAAAGTACTGAGCGAGGCCCTCTGGGCCGAGGTCAGTATTCAAGGCTGAGGTCACGGTATTTCACCATACGGACCGACCTTGAGCTGGTAAATAATATATTTATTTTTTTCTTTACCAAATTCTAACAGAAAACGAATGCGCCTGAAAGAGAAAACCGAGCTGAGCCGGCATTTTCAATCCTCATTCACGGCTGTAATGCAAATTGCTTCCTCCTCGGTATACAAGTGCACTTCCATGGCAGGAAAAAAACTACATTTTGCCGCCTATGTAGTCCCCTATTTATACAAATAGGAGTCATTCAGGATTCAGCCATGTTTTTGCTCAGCGTTAGCAAATTAGAGGTTTTTAGCTTTCTCCTGAAATGTTTCATTTTATTTTGTCTTCCTCGGGGTAGTAAAACTCGCTTTCGCTGTGAACACTGTCGTTATCGCTATCCATGCTGCAAAACTAATGCTATTCTCCTGAGAAATGTGAAAATAAATGTTGACAAAAATTGCTACTATGTTTGTTGTTGTGAACGAGCGAGTCGCCAGAGGTCCGTAACCGGGGTCTGTACCGTAGGATACGGACCCACTCGCCAGCCAATCAGAGCGCAGGATTTGGACCGTGAAAAAAATAAATCAGGGTATTTTTAGATATTAATAGAGGAACAACAGAAAGATTAGCTACTGTTTGGGATGCACTCAAGGCATTCATCAGGGGGAAATGTATAGCTTATGGTTCATGGAAGAAAAAAGACAATAAGGAAAAAGTACAACTATTGGAAAAAGAAATGGGTAAATTGGAGAAGCATCTAGCTGAACAATACAATGAAGACGGTTTCAGGAAAATATGTAAACTAAAATTTGAGTTGCATGAAATATATAATACAAAGGCAGAGTATTCACTATTTAGGCTCAAAACGAATTTTTATGAAAATGGCGAAAAAACTGGACGATTATTGGTGAGACAATTAAAACACCCGGATTCAAATAACACTATTACAGCAATTAGGAAAGATGATAAACTATTTACATCAGCTAAGAAAATTAATGAAGTTTTCAAAGACTTATGAAGATTTGTATACGTCTACGTGTTCGGCTAATGATGAAGACTTGAACTCTTTCTTCTAGAAGGTAGAGCTACCACAACTTTCTCCAGAGGAAAGGGATGGTTTGGATGCTCCCATAGCGGAAGCTGAAGTTAGAACTGCAATTAAGGGTACGAAAACCGGGAGGTCACCTGGTATAGATGGCTTCCCGGTAGAGTACTACAAGATATTCTTTGTCCATTTCTCACAGAGGTTTTCCAAGAAGCATTTCAATATGGCTCACTCCCAGAAAGTCTTAGCAAGGCCATTATATCACTAATACTATAAAAAGACAAAGATTCAACGGACCCAGCCAATTATAAACCCATAAGACGAATAAATGTTGATTGCAAAATATTGTCCAAGACATTAGCACTAAAATTAGATCAGATTTTACCTAAAATTATTCACAAAGACCAAGTGGGATTTATAAAACATAGATCTTCAGCTGATAACATGAGGAGACTCATCTCATCTCATCTCATTATCTCTAGCCGCTTTATCCTTCTACAGGGTCGCAGGCAAGCTGGAGCCTATCCCAGCTGACTACAGGCGAAAGGCGGGGTACACCCTGGACAAGTCGCCAGGTCATCACAGGGCTGACACATAGACACAGACAACCATTCACACTCACATTCACACCTACGGTCAATTTAGAGTCACCAGTTAACCTAACCTGCATGTCTTTGGACTGTGGGGGAAACCGGAGCACCCGGAGGAAACCCACGCGGACACGGGGAGAACATGCAAACTCCACACAGAAAGGCCCTCGCCGGCCACGGGGCTCGCCTCACAGCAAGAAGGTCCGGGTTCGAGCCCCGTGGCTGGCGAGGGCCTTTCTGTGCGGAGTTTGCATGTTCTCCCCGTGTCCGCGTGGGTTTCCTCCGGGTGCTCCGGTTTCCCCCACAGTCCAAAGACATGCAGGTTAGGTTAACTGGTGACTCTAAATTGAGCGTAGGTGTGAATGTGAGTGTGAATGGTTGTCTGTGTCTATGTGTCAGCCCTGTGATGACCTGGCGACTTGTCCAGGGTGTACCCCGCCTTTCGCCCGTAGTCAGCTGGGATAGGCTCCAGCTTGCCTGCGACCCTGTAGAACAAGATAAAGCGGCTAGAGATAATGAGATGAGAGATGAGAACTAACCCTCACCCTGTTTCAACCATATCGCTCGATGCTCAAAAAGTGTTTGATAGGGTGGAATGGGCTTTTTTATTTGCAACTCTTTCAAAATTTGGGATTGATGATGGTTTCTGCAGATGGATAAAAGTCTTATATTCAAGTCTTAAAGCTGCAGTCTTTACTAACGGGATAAAAATATCTCAGTTTTTCAATATAAACAGGTCAACTAGACAGGGGTGTAATCTACAGTGGTGCTTGAAAGTTTGTGAACCCTTTAGAATTTTCTATGTTTCTGCATAAATATGACCTAAAACATCATCAGATTTTCACACAAGTCCTAAAAGTAGATAAAGAGAACCCAGTTAAGCAAATGAGACAAAAATATTATACTTGGCCATTTATTTATTGAGGAAAATGATCCAATATTACATCCGTGACTGGCAAAAGTATGTGAACCTCTAGGTTAGCATTAAATTAGCAGTTAATTTGAAGGTGAAATTAGAGTCAGGTGTTTTCAACCAATGGGATGACAATCAGGTGTGAGTGGGCACCCTGTTTTATTTGAAGAACAGGGATCTATCAAACTCTGATCTTCACAGCACATGTTTATGGAAGTGTATCATGGCACGAACAAAGGAGATTTCTGAGGACCTCAGAAAAAGCATTTTTCATCAAGCTGGAAAAGGTTACAAAGCCATCTCTAAAGAGTTTGGACTCCACCAATCCACAGTCAGACAGATTGTGTACAAATGGAGGAAATTCAAGACCATTGTTACCCTCCCCAGGAGTGGTCGACCAACAAAGATCGCTCCAAGAGCAAGGCATGTAATTGTCGGTGAGGTCAGAAAGGACCCCAGGGTAACTTCTAAGCAACTGAAGGCCTCTCTCACATTGGCTAATGTTAATGTTCATGAGTCCACCATCAGGAGAACACTGAACAACAATGGTGTGCATGGCAGGGTTGCAAAAAGAAAGCCACTGCTCTCCAAAAAGAACATTGCTGCTCGTCTGCAGTTTGCTAAAGATCACGTGGACAAGCCAGAAGGCTATTGGAAAAATGTTTTGTGGACGGATGAGACCAAAATAGAACTTTTTGGTTTAAATGAGAAGCGTTATGTTTGGAGAAAGGAAAACACTGCATTCCAGCATAAGAACCTTATCCCATCTGTGAAACATGGTGGTGGTCGTATCATGGTTTGGGCCTGTTTTGCTGCATCTGGGCCAGGATGGCTTGCCATCATTGATGGAACAATGAATTCTGAATTGTACCAGTGAATTCTAAAGGAAAATGTCAGGACATCTGTCCTAGAACTGAATCTCAAGAGAAGGTGGGTCATGCAGCAAGACAACGACCCTAAGCACACAACTTGTTCTACCAAAGAATGGTTAAAGAAGAATAAAGCTAATGTTTTGGAATGGCCAAGTCAAAGTCCTGACCTTAATCCAATGGAAATGTTGTGGAAGGACCTGAAGCGAGCAGTTCATGTGAGGAAACCCACCAACATCCCAGAGCTGAAGCTGTTCTGTACGGAGGAATGGGCTAAAATTCCTCCAAGCCGGTGTGCAGGACTGATCAACAGTTACCGCAAACGTTTAGTTGCAGTTATTGCTGCACAAGGGGGTCACACCAGATACTGAAAGCAAAGGTTCACAGACTTCTGCCACTCACAGATATATAATATTGGATCATTTTCCTCAATAAATAAATGACCAAGTATAATATTTTTGTCTCATTTGTTTAACTGGGTTCTCTTTATCTACTTTTAGGACTTGTGTGAAAATCTGATGATGTTTTAGGTCACATTTATGCAGAAATATAGAAAATTCTAAAGGGTTCACAAACTTTCAAGCACCACTGTAAGTCCACTATTGTTCACAATTTTCTTAGAACCTTTGGCCACGTCGATTAGACCAGAGTCAAGAATTAAGGGAGTCATTGGAGGTGGCAGCGAGCATAAATTATTTCTTTATGCTGATGATATTTTGGTACCGAGTCAGGATCCAGCCAGTTCTGTGTCAGTTTTACTAGAAACTACTGAAGCATATTCTAAAGTGTCTGATTATTGCATCAATTGGCACAAATCAGAAGCCATGCCAGTCTCTCAAACTTGTTCACATGCTCAGCTATCAGCTTTTAATTTCAAATGGTTACCAAAGGGGATGAAATATTTAGGTCTAGAATTAGACCCAGACATAAGGGAAATTATGACAACTAACATGGAAAAAGTATTCATCTCATTATCTCTAGCCGCTTTATCCTGTTCTACAGGGTCGCAGGCAAGCTGGAGCCTATCCCAGCTGACTACGGGCGAAAGGCGGGGTACACCCTGGACAAGTCGCCAGGTCATCACAGGGCTGACACATAGACACAGACAACCATTCACACTCACATTCACATCTACGGTCAATTTAGAGTCACCAGTTAACCTAACCTGCATGTCTTTGGACTGTGGGGGAAACCGGAGCACCCGGAGGAAACCCACGCGGATACGGGGAGAACATGCAAACTCCGCACAGAAACGCCCTCGCCGGCCACGGGGCTCGAACCCGGACCTTCTTGCTGTGAGGCGACAGCGCTAACCACTACACCACCATGCCACCCTAAACAAATATATTTTTAGAATATTAAAAACTGGCCTAATGACATGTGCACGGACTATTCTGAAGTGTTGGAGGGAGCCTCAAGCTCCTACACTGAATATGTGGAAAACCCAGATGATGGGGACTGTGACATGCGAGATGATGTTGGGGAGATCAAACTGTGAAAATTATATGATGAAAGAAAAATGGGATAGTTTTGGTGGACAGGGCTGACACATAGACACAGACAACCACTCACACTCACATTCACATCTACGGTCAATTTAGAGTCACCAGTTAACCTAACCTGCATGTCTTTGGACTGTGGGGGAAACCGGAGCACCCGGAGGAAACCCATGTGGACAACATGCAAACTCCGCACAGAAAGGCCCTCGCCGGCCACGGGGCTCGAACCCGGACCTTCTTGCTGTGAGGCGACAGCGCTAACCACTACACCACCGTGCCGCCTGTCTTTTTTATTTTTTTTAATTTCATTTATATATTTTATTATTTCTTCTTCTTTATAACCTCCATCCTATCTGTTTTGTCTGATGTAAGTTTGTTTGTTTGTATTTTTGTTTGCGATAATGAAAATATAATAAAAACTTTGAATTATAAAAAAAAAATGTTCTAACAGACCACCACGTCCTACTGTCAACTAGGGTGAAATTCCTTGTAGCTTGTGTTCGATCCCGCCTGTTACACCATGTGCGAGCATGGCGGATATCTGCTGATGATGTCAACAAAATTGAGGTTGTATGGCACAGCTTCCTGTGTCGAATGGTAAAGGGTGGCTTCAAGCCAAAGAACACTCCTGACTCACCAGACGCTGCTGTTGAGGGGGACTGGAGCTTCAGACTATCAAATGCAGACATATGTGAGATGACCAAACACCCCACCTATTAAGCTGACATGTTACGAACAACTACTTAAATATACAGCGCACATCTGTAGGATGGGCAATGACTGCTTGCAGAAACAACATCTCTTTGAGGTCAGCTCACCAAGATGGAGTAAGGTTGAGAATCTGTTGGGTATGGATCCCCAGCAGATAAGACAGACAATGATGGAAAAAACGGACTTCTTGCGACTGTTGGACAGAGCGCTAACAGGAGCACCCTAATGGTTTTTTTAAACCCAAATGGGGAAGATGATGATGATGATGGCGGCAAGATGACTGGGTCTGACTGAGCATTTCCAAAATGGCACATCTTGTGGCGTATTCCCGGTATGCGGTGGTTAGTACCTACCAAAAGTGCTCCAAGGATCCAAAGGACAACCAGTGAACTGGCGACAGGGTCATGGGAGTCGAAGGCTCATTGAAGCCCATATGGTCCAATCCAGAAGAACAGAATTCATTCACCTTTTCAGCAGTTTATGCTAAAGTAGTTCTTCTGGATTGGGCCTAGCTTTCGTGCCCCATGCGAATCGGTGAGCCTTCAAAACCCATGACCCTGTCACTGGTTCACTGGGTGTCCTTTGGATCCTTGGACCACTTTTGTTCGGTACTAACCACTGCGTACCAGGAACGCCCTACAAGATGTGCTGTTTCGGAGATGCTTAGTCAGACCCGGTCATCTCACCATCACAATTTGTCAAAGTCGCTCAGATCCTTACGCTTGCCCATTTTTCCTGCTTCCAACACATCGACTTCAAGAACTGACTGTTCTCTTTCTTGCTGCCTAATATATCCCACCCCTTGACAGGTGCCATTGTAATAAGATATTTAACAGTTATTCCAGGAAATCGAGTCGTACATGAGCTGATAGCCGATGAGGCATGTAGCACCGAGTTGGCTATAATCCATGTATGACAAGATTGAGTGGAATAACTGTTTTATTCTATCCACATTCACTGGATTTTGAGAAACAGAGCATTTTTACCTCGCCCGCAACGGAGTAAGTGGGGGCGAGGTATTGCAATCAGTGCGGTTTGTTACTTGCGAAAATCGGAGATTTTTGCAAGCTTGTTGATGTGCCCGCTTGTTTATTCATTTGTTGGTGCTCTAGTGTCGTCATTTCTTGACCAATCTTCACCAAAATGTACAGGACAACTCACTAGGGTCACACAAAGACATCATTAGTTTTTGGTGGGTCAAGGTCAAAGGTCAAGGTCACCAAGGTCAAATCTTGTAAAAACACCTAATCAGCCATAACTTCCGTTTCTTTGTGATTTTCGCAAGTATCGTGTTTTGCACGACTTTTCGTTTGTTTGTTTGTGTGTCTGTCTGTTAACAATCTAGCATGTAGACGGTTGCACGGATTGACTTCAAATTTTCAGGGTAGGTGGGCAATGGTCCGTAGATTACCTGATTACATTTTACGGGTAATAGGGTCAAGGTGAAACTCGAGGTCAGCGGAAAGGTCAACCTTTCGGTCAAAATAACATTTTCCATTATAACTCAAAAACGGTTGTCAATAGACAAATGTTTACTATTATGAGCATATAGGAACTCTCATATGGCCTTTCATTTGGCACCGTGACCTTTGACCTTGAATGACCCTGAAAGGCCAAACTCAAGGTCACAAATTTTCAAACTTGAAAACGGTTGATGGTAGACAAATCTTTACCCTTATCAACTTATAAGAAGTCCCATATGGGCTTTCATTTGGCACCATGATCTTTGACCTTGAATAACTTTGAAATGTCAAACTCAAGGTCATGGATTTTCACAGGACTATAACCGGACAGCTGATGATTGACAAATATCACCATTATCAACATCTCATCTCTCATCTCATTATCTCTAGCCGCTTTATCCTGTTCTACAGGGTCGCAGGCAAGCTGGAGCCTATCCCAGCTGACTACGGGCGAAAGGCGGGGTACACCCTGGACAAGTCGCCAGGTCATCACAGGGCTGACACATAGACACAGACAACCATTCACATTCACACCTACACTCAATTTAGAGTCACCAGTTAACCTAACCTGCATGTCTTTGGACTGTGGGGGAAACCGGAGCACCCGGAGGAAACCCACGGGGAGAACATGCAAACTCCGCACAGAAAGGCCCTCGCCGGCCACGGGGCTCAAACCTGGACCTTCTTGCTGTGAGGCGACAGCACTAACCACTACACCACCGTGCCGCCTGCGTGTAAAAGTCATCATAAAAAAGTATAACAAGCAGTACATGTACATAGCGATGCCAGGGGTCGGAAACAGAACTGGAAATACAAATACTGATTGTAAACTATCTATTGATTGAGCTAGTTATCTAGCTAGCGTGTAGCTGTTAGGTATTTTATGCTAAACTAAAAGCACAGCGAGAACAGAAACAAGACACAAACTTGTGTGGAAATTTAAAAAGGCTCTAAAACTAACTGCAAACCAAAGACTACAGTTGTACAAGACGTAATTGAACATATATGATGAGAGAGAGAGAGAGAGAGAGAGAGAGAGAGAGAGAGATTTGTTTTCTGAAGCTTGGCGTCTTAAAGTAAATCTTAAAATGGATTTTCTCAAAGGATTTTGGTGCAACGTTGGTGCAACGTCCCTCGTAGAGTTAAGCTGAGAGACACGGGTTTAGTTGCTGGAGCTGCAGATTGTGAGCTGATATGCATGTGTGTGTGTGTGTGTGTGTGTGTGTGTGTGTGTGCATTGTGTTATACAATGCTATGTGCTTTCTGCACTTTACACCACCAAGCATCCAAGAAAAACAGGAAGCTGCCTTTGTGGTTATGGTTCATAAAAGGAAGTGATGTTGAATATCAGATTATTCCTTTATAACGTTTTATATCTGCTGAAAAATGTGTGAGCTTGGGAAATTCAGTCTTTGTAATAAGCAGATAAAAAAAATTACAGTCACATGAAGCGTAAGCTTATTGGGTCTCTTGGAGAAAGAAATTTAAAGAAACAGTTCAGCAAAATAAATAAATAAAATAATAATAAATAAAAATCCCGTCCAACCCAAACTCTGTCAGTAGAGACGTGTTTGGTGTCTTTCTTCTTCAGATCATCACACAGCTCTGAGAACATCTCATCTCATCATCTCTAGCCGCTTTATCCTGTCCTACAGGGTCGCAGGCAAGCTGGAGCCTATCCCAGCTGACTACGGGCGAAAGGTGGGGTACACCCTGGACAAGTCGCCAGGTCATCACAGGGCTGACACATAGACACAGACAACCATTCACACTCACATTCACACCTACGGTCAATTTAGAGTCACCAGTTAACCTAACCTGCATGTCTTTGGACTGTGGGGGAAACCGGAGCACCCGGAGGAAACCCACACGGGGAGAACATGCAAACTCCGCACAGAAAGGCCCTCGCCGGCCACGGGGCTCGAACCCGGACCTTCTTGCTGTGAGGCGACAGCGCTAACCACTACACCACCGTGCCGCCGCTCTGAGAACGTGCTCGGTATAATTCAGCTATTTATCAAAACTGTTAATGGAAAAAGGGAATTTCAAAAGGATATTTGGACACGGGTTTGTCTTCATGATATGCATCTCATCACGCAACAAAATTCCTTTCACTACGGATTCTTGTTTAAGGAGGCGTGGCTATGCAAATCGAGCATGACGACGTCACATGATCATAACACGCATGTAAACTAAACCTGCACTAGGAACACAAAAACTCACCAACAAGTCCCGGAAATTTCACTTCTCCGACACGGCCTTTTAATTTTTTTTTATATAATATTACTGTTGTGCGTTTTTAAACTTCGTTTTGAAAGGTGCTAGCTCTTCCTGGAGTGTCTTCATACTGAGAATAATGTGCTAAATTTCTTTTCCTGTGCAATATAACACCACCATCCTATCGATTCAGACAGGATATTACAGTATATCACTTGGCGCTCTTTTTACTGGTCATGTGACAGAAGGTAAAAATATGGTGTTATGTATTTATACAGTTCTGTGCAAAAGTCTTAGGTGCATGTAAAGAAAAGCTGTCGACCAAAAATGGCTGAAAAAATAATGAAATGAAATGTTTCAACATTAAAAAATGAAAAAAAAAATTTCGGTATGAGACGACCCTTTGCTTAAAAACAAAAACAGTAGTCTCAGGTCCAGCAAGTGCAGTTTTATGTGGAAATGAGCTGTAGGTTTTACTGAGCATCATACAGAACCAGCTACAGTTCTTCTAGACACTTTGTCACACTCGCTTCTTCATTTTGCAGATGTGTGTGAACAAAGTTGCTGAAACTTTGGTTCATCGGTTATTGACTCATTATGTGAAGATAAATTTTAATAAAGTCAAATCTCATTTTAATCCCGAGTTAATACAGAGAGGATACTACACGGTCACGCAAAGATACGAAGTTTATCTTTGAGTGGTGAAAATATTTTTAAACACGAGAAGATAAACTGCATATCTTTGCACCACCGTGTAATGGTGTTCTTTATATTATATGGACACATCTGCAAAAAAAAAATGCAAGTTAAGTAAAAGAATTTTAATTTTGAACCAGTTCACCATTTTGACATATCTGTGAAGATACTCAGTCGTCCAGGTACATAGTAATCTGTGGTTGGTAGAAGAGAGCAACTGGACTTGCTTGAAAAGTCTTGAAGACGTTTCGCCTCTCGTCCGAAAGGCATCATCAGTTCTGTCTGTCTAATAGGGAGTATCAAGTATTTATCCTCTCATGGATCATAATAGAATCCAAATCAGAATGCTGATGGCTGCATTGAAGGTGGCTGATAGATGTCATAGACCCCCACCTCTGTTCAGTGATGGTCGTTCCAGGCTGACAAAATTGAACGATCCTCTCTGGCTAAGATGTCTGCCAGTTTTCTGGAAGTCCTCTCATACTCCCGCACTAGTCGAAGGGAACTCATCCCAAAGTGTGTAGAAACATATCTGTGAAGATACTCAGTCGTCCAGGTACATAGTAATCTGTGGTTGGTAGACGTCTTCAAGACTTTTCAAGCAAGTCCAGTTGCTCTCTTCTACCAACCACAGATCACCATTTTGACAACGCACCTCTAGTCAGTGGGAAAACACTGGGAGTGACCTCATCGGTGTGAAATATCAGGAATTATTATACAGTGGGGCAAAAAGTATTTAGTCAGTCACCAATTGTGCAAGTTCTCCCACTTAAAAAGATGAGAGAGGCCTGTAATTTTCATCATAGGTACACTTCAACTATGAGAGACAGAATGAGAAAAAAAAATCCAGAAATTCACATTGTCTGATGTTTAAAGAATTTATTTGCAGATTATGGTGGAAAATAAGTATTTGGTCAATAACAAAAGTTCATCTCAATACTTTGTTATATACCCTTTGTTGGCAATGACAGAGGTCAAATGTTTTCTGTAAGCCTTCACAAGGTTTTCACACACTGCTGCTGGTATTTTGGCCCATTCCTCCATGCAGATCTCCTCTAGAGCAGTGATGTTTTGGGGCTGTCGCTGGGCAACACGGACTTTCAACTCCCTCCAAAGATTTTCTATGGGGTTGAGATCTGGAGACTGGCTAGGCCACTCCAGGACCTTGAAATGCTTCTTACGAAGCCACTCCTTCGTTGCCCGGGCGGTGTGTTTGGGATCATTGTCATGCTGAAAGACCCAGCCATGTTTCATCTTCAATGCCCTTGCTGATGGAAGGAGGTTTTCACTCAAGATCTCACGATACATGGCCCCATTCATTCTTTCCTTTACACGGATCAGTCGTCCTGGTCCCTTTGCAGAAAAACAGCCCCAAAGCACAATGTTTCCACCCCCATGCTTCACAGTAGGTATGGTGTTCTTTGGATGCAACTCAGCATTCTTTCTCCTCCAAACACGACAAGTTGAGTTTTTACCAAAAAGGTCTATTTTGGTTTCATCTGACCATATGACATTCTCCCAATCCTCTTCTGGATCATCCAAATGCTCTCTAGCAAACTTCAGATGGGCCTGGACATGTACTGGCTTAAGCAGGGGGACACGTCTGGCACTGCAGGATTTGAGTCCCTGGCGGTGTAGTGTGTTACTGATGGTAGCCTTTGTTACTTTGGTCCCAGCTCTCTGTAGGTCATTCACTAGGTCCCCCCGTGTGGTTCTGGGATTTTTGCTCACCGTTCTTGTGATCATTTTGACCCCACGGGGTGAGATCTTGCATGGAGCCCCAGATCAAGGGAGATTATCAGTGGTCTTGTATGTCTTCCATTTTCTAATAATTGCTCCCACAGTTGATTTCTTCACACCAAGCTGCTTACCCATTGCAGATTCAGTCTTCCCAGCCTGGTGCAGGTCTACAATTTTGTTTCTGGTGTCCTTTGACAGCTCTTTGGTCTTGGTTGGCCATAGTGGAGGTTGGAGTGTGACTGTTTGAGGTTGTGGACAGGTGTCTTTTATACTGATAACGAGTTCAAACAGGTGCCATTAATACAGGTAACGAGTGGAGGACAGAGGAGCCTCTTAAAGAAGTTGTTACAGGTCTGTGAGAGCCAGAAATCTTGCTTGTTTGTAGGTGACCAAATACTTATTTTACCGAGGAATTTACCAATTAATTCATTAAAAATCCTACAATGTGATTTCCTGGATTCTTTCCCCCATTCTGTCTCTCATAGTTGAGGTATACCTATGATGAAAATTACAGGCCTCTCTCATCTTTTTAAGTGGGAGAACTTGCACAATTGGTGGCTAACTAAATACTTTTTTGCCCCATTGTACATACAGGCCACTTTTTCCATGGAATAAAAACATGTGTTCTATTCCCTTCTAGTGGGTTTATCGATGGCATGCAATATTATCATATCGCTTATCCTCCATGTATTACGCCACTCCCCCCAATGACGAATGAGCATGCAATATTGTTATAATATTGCACGTTGTCAAGACAACACAACATCACATGCAAAGATCCAATGACAAAACTTCTCTGTTGCGCATGAGCACAATCACTTCTTTGTCGGCTGGGAAAGAGAGAAGATGAGGCTAATCCAGTGCTAGGTTTAAGCACTAAATAAATAAACTGAAACTGAAGATGTGCTGAACACCTGAAAGCCTCCCAAAACTTCATTATATATTCTTCAAACATATTTACAAGAGAAAAACATACCAACGGACACCGAAAAACTGGAAAAGAGACACGTCGGAGATGTAAAACTTCCATGTTCGTGAGTGACTGTGACAAATTGTAAACAAACATGGCTGCGAGGTTTGCTTCATTAAAAGCAGAAGATTTAAAGAGAAAGACACGCTGAACACCTGAAAGGCTACCAAAACTTCATTAGATATTCTTCACGCATATTTACAAGAGAAAAACATACCAACGGACATTTAAAAAAAAAACTGGAAAAGCGAGCAATAGCAGTAATGTTGTCAAAGTTCTGCTTGGAGGCAAGGAAAAGTGACGGAGACTTTTACAAGAGGACTTCACTCGTGGACTTCACTCAGCAAAACCCTTTTGTTTCGAACAACTGCAATGTAACAGTTAACTACGACCAACAGTGACTGAACTTGCTAGCTGAATGGAATATATCTGATATACCACTCAATGCCAACCAATATTATTTAAATGTGTCACTCAGATCTGTGATATATTTCATCTGAAAAATGCGAGTTTTTCAACACGAGAAGATAAACTTCATATCTTCAAGCCAACGTGCGATTTTCTTTTTATTATATCGACACAAAGTCCCCAAATTTATCAAAACACTGATTTCATGATATGAGTGACACATAGAGATTTATGTCACGGTTTTGGTGTCCCGGATGGAGCTCGGATGAAAAACACGAGTGGTGTATTTCCCAGTAAAATACTCGTGTCTATATAATGTTATTGTGTACCACTTGTTATTTTCTACTAACGTAGCGCATCATGTTGTTTCTGAGGTTCGTAAAAGTGGACGTCTGGGTAGAAGATGCAGAAATCTTGCTGGAGTGCATTGATTGTGATTTATATTACTCACGTCATACATTTATTCTGTGTTTGTGTGAGTTTATGTTGTTTGCTATTGATTTATAGTCAAATCTACAAAAAATAATGAGAATTGGACAAGGATCGTGGACTGAATGGTGAAAATTTCTTCCTTTGGAAGTACCGGTACAGTGGTATGCAAAAGTTTGGGCACCCCGAGTCAAAATTGCTGTTACTGTGAACAGTTAAGCAAGTTGAAGATGAAATGATGACTCATTCCCTTAATATTTTAAGCAAAACAATTTATTTTCATCTTTTACATTTTCAAAATGACAAAAAAGGAAAAGGGCCTGAAGGAAAAGTTTGGGCACCCTGCATGGTTAGTACCCAGTAACACCCCCTTTGGCAAGTATCACAGCTTGTAAACACTTTTTGTAGCCAGCTAATAATCTTTCAGTTCTTACCTGGGGGATTTTCACACATTCGTCCTTGCAAAAGCCTTCCAGTTCTACAAGTTTCTTGGGCTGTCTTGCATGCACTGCTTTTTTGAGATCTATCCACAGATTTTCAATGATGTTTAGGTCAGGGGACTGTGGGGGCCAGGGCAAAACCTTCAGCTTGGGCCTCTTGAGGTATTCCATTGTAGATTTTAAGGTGTGTTTTGGATCATCGTTTTATTGTAGGACCCGTCCTCTTTTTAACTTCAACTTTTTTACAGATGGTGTGATGTTTGCTTCCAGAATTTGCTGGTATTTATTCGAATCCATGCTTCCCTCGACCAGTGAAATGTGCCCTGTGCCACTGGCTGCAACACAACCCCAAAGCATGATGGATCCACACCCATGCTTCAGAGTTGGAGAGGTGTTCTTTTCCTGGAATTTGGCACCCTTTTTTCTCCAAACATACCTTTGCACATTGTGGCCAAAAAGTTCTATTTTGATTTCATCAGTCCACAGGACTTGTTTCCAAAATGCATCAGGCTTATTTAGATGTTCATTTGCAAACTTCAGACACTGAATTTTGTGGCTCGGACGCAGGAAAGGTTTTCTTCTGATGACTCTCCCATGAAGGTCATATTTGTTCAGGTGTCGCTGCATAGTAGAACAGTGCACCACCACTCCAGGGTCTGCTAAATCTTTCTGAAGGTCTTTTGCAGTCAAACAGGGGTTTTTATTTGCCTTTCTAGCAATCCAACGAGCAGTTCTTTCAGAAAGTTTTCTTCATCTTCCAGACCTCACCTTGATCTCTACTGTTTCTGTTAACTGCCATTTCTTAATAACATTACGATCTGAGGAAACAGCTACCTGAAAACACTTTGCTACATTCTTGTAGCCTTCTCCTGCTTTGTCAGCATCGATTATTTTATTATTCAGAATGCAAGGGAGTTGCTTAGAGGAGCCCATGGCTGTTGATCTTGGGGACAAGTTTGAGGAGTCAGATAATTTATACAGCTTTGAAATCTGCATCATCTGACCTTTCCTAACGAAGAATTTGAACAAGCCACAGCTCAATAAGCTAATTAAGGTCTGGAACTTTGGTAAAAGTTATCTGAGAACGCAAATGTATTAGGGTGCCCAAACTTTCGCATGGTGTTCCATTTCTTTTTTCACTCTCCAATTGTACAAAACAAAAATAATACACAAATCTTACAGAAAACACAGAAAATAAATGTGTCGTCTTTACCTTTATGCCTTTTGGTGATCAGTTCATCTTAACTATTCACAGTAACAGACATTTTCAGTAAGGGTGCCCAAACTTTTGCATGCCACTGCCGTATGGATGGAAGTTATGGACATTTTTAATTAAAGAGTTAACTAGTTAATTAACTCATTAATTAGTGCTGATTAATCAATTAGATGGCATCATTGTCATGGACTTTAAATCACCTGGGACCTCATTTTCATTCATATTGAGCTATGTCAAAAGATTTAGAAGAAGTTATCTATAACATTTAGAACGGTATCTTTGTAATGGCTGCGTTTATAAATGTTTTCCTCTCAGCATTCCTGCTGAAATCTTTATTTTATGAAGATTGGTTTGGGAAGAATATATGATCTATAGCTCACTTAATGGATGCAAACAGTAATTTATTAGACGAACGATTCTGCACTAAACACGGTTTCAATGCTTCAAAATCAGACCTTGTTAAATTACAAAAAACCCAAGAATTTGTGTTTCTAATGAAAAATATAATGGTACATCAGTGCATACAACTGATGTACAACTGGCCCTAATATCAATTCAGGGGATTTTATTCTTGGACAAGAAATGTAATTATTATTTTATGAGAAACTGTCTAACTGAGAAACTATCCACTGGAAGCCAGAACAAAAATGATCTTACATAACTTGGATAAAAATCCAATTGATAGACTAAGAACTATGTATCTAACCTTCCCCATACCAACCAAAATAAAGGACACACACTAACATTATGAACGACATTTATCCTTCTAAAGAATTACTTTTAACATTGAAAATAATTTATGGCCATTTTGTGAAAATGATATTGAAAACTACAGACCGTATACTGTGGGGGTACTCACAGTCAATAAACTATATGGTTTTGAATGGTGATGTTGGTTTTAATTTGAAATAAAATGATGAAAGACATAATACAGATAAAACTAAATCTTTGATGTGAATACTCGATTCAGAATTTGGCAAAAATTCTGCAAATTTGTGGGAAAATGGCGGCTTGATCTGGGACATGATAAATGGTCGACTACATCGCGTTCCCTTAAAAAGGTTGTAGTCCACTGAAAAGTCTATAGTTATCACTAATTGTATTTTAAGCTGTAACTTTATCCACCTAAGGATTGGTGCACTCACAGAATAATCATAACCGTAATAAAACATCATGCAGAATATTTGATCACCGTTGTAACTCCGTTTTCCGCAAACCCAAAACCAATACGATCGTGTGTTTTGATCTAAACGGAAAGCCTCAGGGTCAAGGTCACGACCTCACCAAAAGTAGGAACTTAAAATCACTACACCATATAAACATTTAGTTATAAATCTGTGATGATGTTTTTTAAAACGAAAGCTGAAAGTTAGGTATAGAATATGTTTCTTACAGAATATGTTACGATGGTAGCTGGTCTTGTATGAATTTCTGAGCTATAAAATGAGTTGTGGTCTATTTTTTACCGTAGCGTGTTATTTGTGTGCGGGGAAGGACACACATTAACAATTTGCATGTGTAGAATGGAATTTTCCACTCAAAGTTAGAAGTTGATCGTGCTTCCATTTGCGGTCTTTCTGTTCCGCGGGTGATCTGTTTGGACGTTATCACTGAAAAGGTGAGTTTTGACAGTTTTATTTTGTTTTAGTCTTGCAGTATAAGGCAACAGAATGTTTCTTTTTCATCTTACTTTCATATTTCGTAGTGTTTGCGTATTTTTGGCCAATATTTTGCAACCATGGTCAATTTAGATCGAACTTTTGATAGAATCTACGGCCAGTCATTTTGCCCCGCCCCCGCCTCGCGCTCCGTCCGGTGCGGTAGTGATGTCCCGTTGCTCGCGCGCCGCAGCAGAGACCCGCGCGACCTTCAGCCGGTACAGTCGCTGTTCTTTTACCACCGCCGTTATTCTCATCTTTCCGGTGCGTTCTTGATTTTTTCCATTGTGTCCTATTTCGCCAGATCAAACACCCAAACTGTATCATATTATTCATATTTAAGTGAATCATCAATTCAGTCATCATAACTTGGCATTTTTAACCCAAGCAATCAAAAAGAGGACATTTATTCAATATTTTCACTCCTCTGTGAAGGAGGGGCTTTAATTCTTCATGACGGAGTTATTTTATATGGAAATCAATTTTACAAAAGCATTTGAATTGTAATCAAAAAGAAAATTTCCACGGTGGAGGCCAGATAAAGCAAAATACTATCTTTATTCTTATTAAACATGACAAAAGAAACATTGAGTGTTAGGGAAATGCAAAAAAAAAAAATTTAAATTAGAACATTCATTTTTTGACCCAAATGAGAGAGCAGTTTCTGAGACGGACCCACATACACACAATCTGGCTTGCCATTCACAAGTGTTTGGATAAAACAAAAAGTCTCATCATTTCCAGATTGTATTTCAAGAGATAACATAACATTTGGTATGATCTTTATAAAACAAACAAGTGTCACCAGGCAAAACAAACCTCGTCCGGTAGCACTTATGATGAATATGAAGGAAGATATCGCAAAAAAAAAAGTAATAAAAAAATAGGTACCCTATGTGTGGCTACTGCTTATCAATAAAATAGTTTTCTGATCCCATGTCCACAGTAAATATAGCATATATTTACTCTGAGACAGTAGCGACAAAAATGAAGCGTAATCCAAAAGTGAACAATTTAAAAAATAAAATAAAATCGCAGAAGTAAAATATACCAAGTGTCTGTACTTTATATTATTCTACTCTTACAGTTTTCGAAACTGAAACCTCCGAACCGAGGCTGACATACACATGCTGTCGCCATGACCCAAACTCTTATTTCCCAGAAATGGCCTGGCGCTAGAGCTCAGTGGAACGCACTTTCCTTCTGTAATAAGTGTAAACATGTCCGAAAGCGATTTCTTTAGTCTAATCCATTTATTTCAAATGGTGAACCGAATTGTATACACTAACCGGCCATTTTAATCGGAACATGTGTATGCGTGTGCACAGTGCGTGATCATTACACTCTTACATTATTACAGCATGATGACGTAGTGACTAGTGCCTCTACTGTATATGAGGCAGTAAACGCAACAAAAACGATTTTGACCTTTTTGGTGACCTTGACCAGATGACCCTCAAAATGTTGAAGGTTCTATGTGAGACCAATGCCCATCCATCCTGAAAGTTTCATGAAAATTGATCCAGCCGTTTTCCCGTAATATCCTTAACAAAAAAACCCGACCGAAAATAACACCTCGCCCCGCTTACTCTGTAGCGGGTGAGGTAATGATGAACTCTCTGGTAACGTAGTTATGTCTCGGTAAGTTTTTTATACACAAGAACAGAATCCTAAAATCATCCCCCAAACGTGTTTCTTGAATGAATTTAAATTATACTTAAGATCCTTAAAATTTGTAAAAGGAGCAAAAAGCAGAAAGATTGTATGATGTTTTAAAACATTTTCCCACTGAATTTGAGAACCGAAATAAAACTGTTTCCGGTTGGTTGGTTGGTTGGTTGGTTGGTTGGTTGGTTGGATGGATGGATTGATTTACGGATTTACTTTATTGATCCCAAGCTGCGAAATTGTTTTGTTGCAGCAGCAAATTATCAGACACGCAAAAAGATAAAGACACGCTGTACAACATAAAATAAAATAGAATTTAAAAAAAAAATCCCGAGAACAAGCCGACTATACAATATACATACCACTCATATACGACTATACAATATACTCACCACTCATCCAACGTGTGAAACCCATAGTGAAGACAATAAAAGTGCGGCCAGAGGGGACAGACTCTGTACTGCAGGACCAGTTCAAACACACAGACTGGAATATGTTTGCCATTCAAGCAACCTGCCACTCCCACACAGACATTGAGAGCTACGCTTCCTCTGTACTGGACTACATCTCCACCACCATAGACAGCATCACCACCCAGAAATTGATCACGTTGTACCCAAATCAGAAACCCTGGATGAACAGAGATGTCCGTCTACTGCTGAAAGCCCGCAACACTGCCTTCAGATCAGGAGATGTACAAGCCTACGGTATAGCCAGAGCTGACCTGAAGTGTGGCATCAAGAAGGCCAAGCACTGCTACAAACAGAAGGTTGAGGAGCATTTCTCCAACTCCAACCCTCGACGTATGTGGCAAGGCATTCAGGTCATCAGCGACTACAAGTCCAACAACCCTTCCCTCCCATCCTCGAATATCTCCTTTCTCAACGAGCTCAACAATTTCTATGCTCGGTTTGAGAAGGACAACCAGGAGTCCGCATCCAGGGCAAGGCTGACTATACTCTCCCCCACTGATGTCAAAGCAGTGCTGAGCAGGATCAATCCACACAAAGCTGCAGGCCCTGATGGCATCCCCGGAGGTGTGCTCAGAGCATGTGCTGGGAAGCTGGTGGGGGTCCTGACGGACTTATTCAACATGTCTTTGGCCCGTGCTGTTGTTCCGACCTGCTTCAAGACCACGTCCATCGTGCCAGTACCAAAACACTCCACTCCAGCATGTCTCAACAACTACCGTCCAGTAGCACTCACCCCCACCATTACAAAGTGTTTAGAGCAGCTGGTCCTAGCACATCTCAAATCCTGTCTTCCCCTCACCCTGGACCCCACCAATTTGCCTACCGCAAGAACAGGAGCACAGAAGATGCAGTCTCCATAGCCCTGCACTCTGTCCTCTCGCACCTGGACAATGGCAACACATACGCCATAATGCTGTTCATAGACTTCAGTTCAGCATTTAACACAGCATTCACCAAACTCACAGATCTGGGCATCGGTGCTCCCATCTGCAACTGGTTGTTGGATTTTCTAACCAACAGGCCCCAACATGTTCATTTAGACTATCACTGCTCCTCCACCCTCATCCTAAACACCGGTGTACCACAAGGCTGTGTGATGAGCCCGTTCCTCTACTCCCTTTTTACTCATGACTGCAGACCTGTACATTACACTAACACCATCATCAAGTTTGCGGATGACACCACAGTGATGAGCCTCATTAAGGACAACGAGGAGTCAGCCTACAGGGAGGAGATGGACCACCTGGCTGTGTGGTGCAGCGAGAACAACCTGCTGCTCAACACCAATAAGACCAAGGAGCTCATCGTGGACTTCAGGAGGAATGCTGACACACACACACACCCATCCACATCAACGGTGCAGCAGTGGAGCGTGTGACCAGCTTCAAATTCCTGGGGATCCACATCTCGCAGGACCTCACCTGGACAACCAACTGCTCCAACTTGGCCAAGAAGGCTCACCAGGGTCTCTTTTTCTTGAGGACTCTGAAGAAAAACCACCGGTCTTCAGACATCCTGGTGAACTTCTACTGCTGTACCATCGAGAGCATCCTAACCAACTGTATTACAGTCTAGTATGGGAACTGCTCTGTCTCGGACCGGAAGGCACTGCAGAGGGTGGTGAAAATCGCCCAGCGTGTTGTGGGAGCCTCACTTCCTGCTGTTGAGGACATCTACAGCAGGGGTGTCAAACTCAATCACAGAATGGGCCAAAATTGAAAACACAGTCTAAGTTGCGGGCCAAACAGGATTAACATTTATTGAACATTCAAAATCTGACAATGTTTTAAATCAGCAATATGAATTTGAATAGCCAGAATACAACAACTTTTTCCTCAACACATTAAATAAAATATAAAATTATATTTTTCTTCAAAACTAACATCAGGCTTAATAAGAATATTTCAAAGTTGATGAAAATTTGCAAATTTTTCAAATAAAAACTGCGATGTGATATCAGCATAAAGTCCAGAAACAAGAAACAAAAAGCTATTTAGTTTTCTCTCTTATTTTATTTCTCTGAGCCAGATGCTTGGCATCTTTTCTTGGCTGCAAGTTAATTTATGTTTGGGGTTAGGCTCTGAGCTGTGGAAACTCTCAGGATGGAGTGGAGGTATGCATCAGTGAGACGACTTTTGTGTGGTTTTGTTCATCTTTATCACAGAGAAAAGTTGCTCACACAGGTATGTACTACCAAAACATGCAGAACATTCGAGCAGCATGTAGGCGGAGTTGGGGCATCGTGTCAGGAATGAATTAGGGGAACTGTGCGGGCCCCGCAGAGTCATCCATCCATTATCTGTAGCCGCTTATCCTGTCCTACAGAGTTGCAGGCGAGCTGGAGCCTATCCCAGCTGACTACGGGCGAAAGGCGGGGTACACCCTGGACAAGTCGCCAGGTCATCACAGGGCTGACACATAGACACAGACAACCATTCACACTCACATTCACACCTACGGTCAATTTAGAGTCACCAGTTAGCCTAACCTGCATGTCTTTGGACTGTGGGGGAAACCGGAGCACCCGGAGGAAACCCACTCAGACACGGGGAGAACCTGCAAACTCCGCACAGAAAGGCCCTCGCCGGCCATGGGGCTCGAACCCAGGACCTTCTTGCTGTGAGGCGACAGTGCTAACCACTACACCAGTGTGCCGTTACACTGCAGGGGTCGAAATTAAGCATGTACCGACGAACATGGGCAAGTCATTCTCATACTCTGGCAACAATAAAATTATCACTAGTTGTCTGTCGGACAACTGTGTTTGAATGTCTATTTTACCAAGAAAAATTAAGTTGTTGTGATTCCTAACAGAAACAGAACGAAAACTTTATTTTTCCCGTCTTCTCTTTCGTTTGTCCTTGACTTTGGTTTGTTGCGGTAGTTGACGCTTCCATTCGCAAGATGGCGCTACATGATATTATGATTATTCACACGAGGCGCCACTGTCACGTAGGCTAGAACGAACGAAGCGTCTTTTTGGACTGATTTTTACTTCTGATTTGATCAGTTACACTTGACCATAATGACATGATGTTTTCTGACTGTTTAACATGTTTAATAGAAGATACTAGTAGTCATAGCTAATTGTTTTACTGTTCATCATGATGAAATAAACACCAAACACATATGAGTGTGTTATAACTTTATTTCTATCAATCAGTAATCAAACAATGGCAAAACAAGTTGAAATATTTTCTTGCATACTCTATAATATACATCCAGATTGCTTTTTATGCAAATTACTTACCCAGTCAACCTGCAAAAAAGTAGGGCAACTGATACATGCATGCGGGCAAGTACATTTTTGGGGTTGGTTGCCCTGAGGGCAAGTACATTCAAAAGTTAATTTCGACCCCTGACACTGGAGTTCTATTAGTTGCCGGCGCTTTCTCCACATCGACTGCAAATGGACTTCTGATCAGTTCAAAGTTACATTTCTGCGCTTCAGAGTCGGCAAAGCGCTGTGTAAACTCGGTGCACAGTGTACGCAGTTTATCAGCAACAAGCGCAGCTGGAAACACAGTGGTGGAGACCTGGTCTGTGATTTTTTTTGGCAACATGGAAAGTGTCATAAGTTCCCTTTTTGCATCTGCGTCTCCCACAGGTGCAACTTGACTCGAAAAGCTTTCACTGCGTCGTGCATGTCTGTAATCACACGGTCCCGTCCCTGAAGCTGGAGGTTTGATGCATTAAGATGCTTCGTTATGTCGCGCAGAAAGGCCAACTCGCACAGCCACTTTTCATCCCAGAGCCCTGTTGAGTCTTTTCTTTTACTTCCATGAACTGACAAATTTCCTCACGCAGCTCGAAAAATCTGCTGAGCACTTTTTCTCGACTCAGCCGTCGCACCTCTGTGTGATAAGGCACGTCACCAAATTCAGAATGTATTTCCTCCAGAAAAGACTGAAACTGCCGGTGATTTCAATCTTTGCCTCTTATAAAGTTAGCGGTCTGTGTTACGGTGCTTATGACATGTTCCATCTTCAGGACTTTGCTGCACAGCGTTTCCTGGTGTATGATGCAGTGATACACGGTCAGCTCACCTGTGCAGTTCTCCCTCTGCATCTTCTCCCGCATCCGTCCCACCAATCCACTCTTTTCCCCGCACATCGCAGGTGCGCCGTCTGTCGTCAGTCCCGGAAGTTTGTCCCAGGGCAGTTTCATGTCATTCACACATACTTCTTCAAATATGTCTTTTCCTGTGGTTGTGTCATGCGTTGGTTTAATACCCAAAAGTTCCTCTGCAACACATAAACTGCAGTCCATTCCACGGATGAAGATTGCCAGCTGTGCAGTGTCCGTCTTGTCGGCGCTCTCATCCACAGCAAGGGAATATGCAATAAAGTCTTTTCCCTTTTCCATCAACTGTGCTTGTAAATCAGTGGCAAGCTCACATATCCCATCAGCAACCGTATTTTTGCTGAGACTTATACAACCCCGATTCCAAAAAAGTTGGGACAAAGTACAAATTGAAAATAAAAATGGAATGCAATAATTTACAAATCTCAAAAACTGATATTGTATTCACAATAGAACATAGACAACATATCAAATGTCGAAAGTGAGACATTTTGAAATTTCATGCCAAATATTGGCTCATTTGAAATTTCATGACAGCAACACATCTCAAAAAAGTTGGGACAGGGGCAATAAGAGGCTGGGAAAGTTAAAGGTACAAAAAAGGAACAGCTGGAGGACCAAATTGCAACTCATTAGGTCAATTGGCAATAGGTCATTAACATGACTGGGTATAAAAAGAGCATCTTGGAGTGGCAGCGGCTCTCAGAAGTAAAGATGGGAAGAGGATCACCAATCCCCCTAATTCTGCGCCGACAAATAGTGGAGCAATATCAGAAAGGAGTTCGACAGTGTAAAATTGCAAAGAGTTTGAACACATCATCATCTACAGTGCATAATATCATCAAAAGATTCAGAGAATCTGGAAGAATCCCTGTGCGTAAGGGTCAAGGCCAGAAAACCATACTGGGTGCCCGTGATCTTCGGGCCCTTAGACGGCACTGCATCACATACAGGCATGCTTCTGTATTGGAAATCACAAAATGGGCTCAGGAATATTTCCAGAGAACATTATCTGTGAACACAATTCACCGTGCCATCCGCCGTTGCCAGCTAAAACTCTATAGTTCAAAGAAGAAGCCATATCTAAACACGATCCAGAAGCGCAGACGTCTTCTCTGGGCCAAGGCTCATTTAAAATGGACTGTGGCAAAGTGGAAAACTGTTCTGTGGTCAGACGAATCAAAATTTGAAGTTCTTTATGGAAATCAGGGACGCCGTGTCATTCGGACTAAAGAGGAGAAGGACGACCCAACTTGTTATCAGCGCTCAGTTCAGAAGCCTGCATCTCTGATGGTATGGGGTTGCATTAGTGCGTGTGGCATGGGCAGCTTACACATCTGGAAAGACACCATCAATGCTGAAAGGTATATCCAGGTTCTAGAGCAACATATGCTCCCATCCAGACGACGTCTCTTTCAGGGAAGACCTTGCATTTTCCAACATGACAATGCCAAACCACATACTGCATCAATTACAGCATCATGGCTGCGTAGAAGAAGGGTCCGGGTACTGAACTGGCCAGCCTGCAGTCCAGATCTTTCACCCATAGAAAACATTTGGCGCATCACAAAACGGAAGATACGACAAAAAAGACCTAAGACAGTTGAGCAACTAGAATCCTACATTAGACAAGAATGGGTTAACATTCCTATCCCTAAACTTGAGCAACTTGTCTCCTCAGTCCCCAGACGTTTACAGACTGTTGTAAAGAGAAAAGGGGATGTCTCACAGTGGGAAACATGGCCTTCTCCCAACTTTTTTGAGATGTGTTGTTGTCATGAAATTTAAAAATCACCTAATTTTTCTCTTTAAATGATACATTTTCTCAGTTTAAACATTTGATATGTCATCTATGTTCTATTCTGAATAAAATATGGAATTTTGAAACTTCCACATCATTGCATTCCGTTTTTATTTACAATTTGTACTTTGTCCCAACTTTTTTGGAATTGGGGTTGTATTTGAAAACGCTTGCTTTTTATCTGGACGCAAGACGTTGCACACTTTAATCGTGCAGCGCTTCAAAAACTGTCCCTCCGTAAAAGGCCGGGCTGATCTGGCCATCTCTTCTGCCACTACAAAACTAGCTTTCACGGCAGCTTCACTTTGTGATTTTGCTTTTGTGAACATAGCTTGCTGTAACACCAGACTCTTTTTCAACTCTCCTGCCTTCTGTAGCTTCTGCTGTATGTCCAGGTTTTTGTACTTGTCCTGATGTTTTGTCTCATAATGCTGTCTTATTAGAGATTAGATTAGATTGAACTTTATTGATGCCTTTGGGAGGGTTCCCTCAGGGAAATTAAAATTCCAGCAGCATCATTACAGGATAAACAGAGAAAAGAAAATAGAGAAAACTTCTAGGTAAATTAAATTAAGCATTTGCATATACAAATATAAAAAATAATAAGGGGGGGGGAGTCCAGCAGGAGAGGTATTGCACATTATATTGCACATTGTCCAGTATCGCTTTTTGTCAGGCTAGGCTACTGCTCCTTCCCGTCCTCTGGGGGGGGGTAACAGGAGGACAGAGAGGAGTTGTACAGTCTGATGGCGTGAGGGACAAAGGAGTTTTTAAGTCTGTTCATCCTGCACTTGGGAAGGAGCATTCTGTCACTGAACAGGCTCCTCTGGTTGCTGATGATGGTGTGCAGAGGCTGGCTGGCACAGGGGTGATAGCGTTCCGGCGCGCTGCGCCGGATTTCCGGCGCGCCGTGGCTGGGGAAAAAAATTTAAAAATCTAGTTCGCCCATTGTCCGGTGTCATTCTGAGATGCGCAGATAGACAGTAAAGGGAATTCGGAATTCCCTTTACTGTCTATCTGCGCATCTCAGAATGACACAGGACAATGGGCGAACTAGTTTTTTTTTTTTTCCCCCAGCCACGGCGCGCCGGAAATCCGGCGCAGCGCCGGAACGCTATCACCCCTGCTGGCATCGTCCATGATGTTCAATAGTTTGTCCATAGTTCTCTTCTCTGCCACCGTCACCAGAGAGTCCAGCTTCACGCCGACCACAGAGCCGGCCCGCCTGATCAGTTTGTCCAGCCTGGATGTGTCCTTCTTGGATGTGCTGCACCCCCAGCACACCACGGTGTAAAACAGGACACTGGCGACCACAGACTGGTAGAACATCCACAGGAGTTTCCTGCAGATGTTAAAGGACCGCAGCCTCCTAAGGAAGAATAGCCTGCTCTGTCCCTTCCTGTATAAGTGATTGGTGTTGCAAGTCCAGTCCAGCTTGCTGTCCAGCCACAGCCCAAGGTACTTGTAAGAATCCACAGCCTCCACCTCGACTCCCTCGATCAGAACTGGTCGTGACCTTGGTCTGGACCTCCCAAAGTCAATGACCAGCTCCTTGGTTTTCGAGGTGTTGAGCTGCAGATGGTTCTTGTTGATGTTATATTTTTTAATTACGGCCACATTAGCTCCACAAACAAGACAGACAGGTTTACCTCCGATGCCAGCGAACAGGTACTCTGCCTCCCAGCTGTTTTGAAAATCCCTGTTTTCAAAGTCCACTTTTCGTTTGGCCACTTTTTGGGGGTCAGGCTAGCTTAAATGTCACTGTAAAAAGTGCTGACCGATGCTTTTATCCGCTGACCACTGATCAATGTGCCATTGGCAGTGTGAGAAAATGGGTTGGTGTGCAGGTCTTGACCTGCGTGGCAGCTGTTGCAGTGCATAGTATGAGTGGTGGGAGTGCTATTTACTGGTGGGCCATTAATAATAGCCATATGAAATTATCGCGAGCTGGATTGGGCCCGCGGGCCTTGAGTTTGACACCCCTGATCTACAGGAAGCTATGTCTCAGGAGAGCCATAAACATCAACAAAGACTCCTGCCGCCCAGCACACAAACTATTCACTCTCCTGCCCTCTGGAAGGCGCTACAGGAACCTTCGGACTAAAACCACCAGGTTCAGGGACAGTTTTTTCCTTCAGCTGTCTCACTGCTGAACTCCGCCCCCCCACGGTCCCCTCCTCCACACACACACCCCGTACAAACTGAATTGACTTGAACTGACTTCACTACACTAATCACTGCACTATTACCATTTGCACCACTGTTTATTATATACTGAAAATATCTGTATCATACCATACCATTGCATGATAGTTCATATTGCACATTTGTACATACTGTAAATATCTATCATATTATTATACCATTCCATACCCTGTAATTCCTGTACAGTTATATTTGCATATTACACTTGTTATTTACTGCTATGCACTTCCGGTTAGATGCAATTTGCATTTCGTTGCCTGTACCTGTGACATGTGCAATAACAATAAAGTTGAATCTAACCTAATCTACAGATAAAAATGTAATGATAAAAAAATATAAATCAATGTATGTGCTTTATACAGGAGAATGTGCATTAATAGTGCTAAAAACAAGAATTGTGATAAATGAAGATAAAAACTGTGCAAAAGGGGCAGTACTGAACAGAAGATAGATAGATAGATAGATAGATAGATAGATAGATAGATAGATAGATAGATAAACTAACTCTAAAGCCTCGGTCACAACCGGCCGTACGTGCTCCTACGGCCGGTCTACTGTACGTGCAAGAAACGCACAGAGGGCGCGCGTGTGATGTGCTGATTTTCGAGCCGTAGACTGGCCGCAGACCGGCCGCAGAGGTTCTTTGTCATGTCAAACAAACTCTACGGGTGCTTACGTTTTTTTCAGGTTGCAAGACAAACTTACGGCCAACGTGCGTCTTTCTCCACGAACAAAAAAAACGCAGCGATTTGGAAACGCCAAAAATCGCACAGCCAAAAAAATCGTACATCTGGTTGTGACCTAGGCTTAAGGTGCAAAACATGACTTAATGACAGTATGTATGTTTTTATTTGTTATTATTATTATTGCTTGTTTATTTGTCTTAAGACTTTTGCACAGTGCTATACGTAGTACTCAGGAGCACGAGTAGGCTACGAACATTTTTCAGAATCTACAGGATTTTCACGAATACCACATTTCTTGTGTAAACGCTCATACGATTAAATATTGGTTTACAAATAAATATCCACCTTGATAAACGAGCCCCAGTGTGAGTTTTTGTAGCGTTAGTGTGTACTGTATTGTTTGTTGGAGCAGAGCGGTGGCTACAATTATCAACACCTTAACGATCTTAATTACTCAAAATTCCACTGGGAAGAAAAATGAGTTGATTCCCGATTACTTAGCGTATCGGAGCGTAGGTGGCCAAGTGGTTAGAGCGCTTGACCGCTAAGCGAATGGTCCCTGGTCCGAGCCTCGGCTCGACGGGGATCTGGGGCTCGCTCCCTGTCCACCCAGCAGTGAATGGGGACCTGGTGGAAACACTGGGGAAGTTAAAGGCGGCGAGGAAAGGAACTGGCCACCCTACCTCACTATGCCGATGGCCCAGGACAAGTGCGCTCTCTAACAGGCACTCCCCCAATGTACGAATCGTATATGGGACTCCCCTTTACTTAGCGTATCAGATCACGGGACACCGTTCCGCAGTTAGACACCCAGATGATTATTTATCAAAAAATAAATCGGTATGTGGTATTAAGTTAACAAAGCATAGTTTTTATTTAAAATTTGTTTTACATAGACTTATCTTTTATATAAAATATATGGATGTTGGTGTTTACGTAAATGAGGAAGTCATTCTAATGTTTGTAAACAAATGAACTGATAATGTTTAACCTGCGGCAGAAAATCTTTTTGTTCCAATTTTGAAGTATTTTCGTAGATCACATTTTGTTAATCATTCGTTGTTGTTTGTATTAATTTCTAGTTTTGTCGTTTACCAATAAATGCCAACAGGCAATTGAGATTGTAACCGCATGAAAATCCAGGTCAAAGGTCGCACGTCATTCCTTGAACCAAAATATAAAATGTCTCCTGATATCGTAATATGTGGTAGATATTTACAACAAACTGCAAAAAATATATACATTTTTTGAATAAATAGAAAAATCTGAATATTTCAAGCGTGTAATTTTTTATATGCGCGGAATTTAATTCTGCTCTAATTCTATTTATTGCAATCAGATTCCAAATACTCTATAAACATTCCATTCTGTTATGAATCAGAAAAAAATATATATATATATAAATCACAGCACTTATTTTTTTTTAAAGTACTTCATCTACTTCAATAATGTTACACAAAGATCGAGCCATAACAGTTGTAAATGTCCCTTAATTCCACAGGGTGTCGATAATGGTGGGCACCGGTGAAAGTGATCACTATTATCGACACCTCACGACACGTGACTTCTCAAACGCACGTTTAGATACAAAATGGCGACTGTCAAATGAAAGCGTCAGAAACAAAGTAAGTTTCAACAAAGAGATCATGAAATGAATGAATGAACGAACCCTTTATTGTCACTAGTCACAAGTACCAGCGAAATTAGCTGTCAACCCGTCCGTACATATACACATACATACAACTGACAGAGGGGGAGTAGACAGGACAGGAAGACAGGGATGGAAAGAAAAGTACAGAGTAACATGAGGAGAGGGGAGGAGAAAAAGCAACCCCCACACTATGCTCCTGTGGGGAGTACAGTGTGGGAACATTAAAAAACACCTCAGCACATAAGCACAAAATAAGTACACTTTACAACATGAAAACTCGGGACTTGAGGGTGGAGGGGTGGAGGTAACCTAGCGCAAGCAAGCAGCCATCTGTTCCTGCAGCCATGACGGCGCTGGTTGTGCACCCGCTTGTCACACTGGGGGTAAAAAGCAGCAACCGTGAGAAGTGGGGGAAGGAATGCAAGAGCGTCTCACTGCCGTGATCTTCAGGGAGAGTTGTTGTCCCAGCAATGGCCTTGACCGAGGCCAGTGTTGTCTGAGGGGGCCGAAAGTAGATAAGATTGGTCTTGGGGCAAATAGATGCATTCTTTTACACGACTACTCTGTTTGTCCATTCTGGTCTCCGAATCGATCCATTTTCCTTTGCAAAGCCAAAAGCTTCTCCATGATGTTATCCATGTTGCGGTTCAAGTTCTGAATAGCCACAGTCTGAGTGCCCACCGCTCTGCCCACCGCTTCAATCATGTCGGGCAGCTTTATGGGGCTTTGGACAGCTGTCACCGTTTTCTGATTTCCTTGATAAACCAGGGCAATGCCTAATCCAATCAGCAAAAGTCCTGTGATCATGGTTCCGAATAGGTAGATGTCTTCAATGTCCTCCACAGAAAGAACCGCCAGGCACACGACCTGCCACTTCTCCCACGCGTCCATCATGGAGCCAGATGCGAACGTTCCGACAGGACAGGCTGGTTCCCCCGAACCCAGGCTCCTTGTCGAGAAAATTGTGTCAATTGCATTGAGAAACCAGTTTATCAATTCCATGATTTTTTTAGTTTGGAGAGCAGTGCAGAGAGAGTCTCTCAAAAGTATAGACAGTAGACAGACGAGACGAGAGGAGCAAAGCAGGGAAGATAAGGGGAGGAGACGCAGAGAAATGCGACTGCCTTCCGTGAGAGCACGGAGAGAAAATATATATATCGGTGAATTTCTCATCTCATCTCATTATCTCTAGCCGCTTTATCCTGTTCTACAGGGTCGCAGGCAAGCTGGAGCCTATCCCAGCTGACTACGGGCGAAAGGCAGGGTACACCCTGGACAAGTTGCCAGGTCATCACAGGGCTGACACATAGACACAGACAACCATTCACACTCACATTCACACCTACGGTCAATTTAGAGTCACCAGTTAACCTAACCTGCATGTCTTTGGACTGTGGGGGGAAACCGGAGCACCCGGAGGAAACCCACGCGGACACGGGGAGAACATGCAAACTCCGCACAGAAAGGCCCTCGCCGGCCACGGGGCTCGAACCCAGACCTTCTTGAGGTGACAGCGCTAACCACTACACCACTGTGCCGCCCTATCGGTGAATTTGATCAGTAAAAACATGTTCATGATCTTTCCATCATGCGATGATAACGTCTGACTTTTCTGAAAAATTGCTGATCGTGCTAAAAAAAAAAATTCCATCTCAGGTAACAAACTGTGTCATCAGATGACAAGATCAAAGTGTGAGGCGGGTCTTCTGGTTGATTAATTAACAAATAACTGTTGGAACTGAAACTCACCTTTGTAAATTTGTTTTTTATTGGTAAATTTGAAAAGGTGTCAATTATAGACTGTCGATAATTGTAGCCGCCGCTCTCTCTCATTTTATATATATATGAGAGAATGAAACCTGCGACGGATAACGTCGTAGGCGCCCAAATTAAGGTCAAGCACCCAAAATATGCTACCAAAAGTAAAAAAAAATAAAAACCACGAAATGTTGATTAAATAAACTTGGCTGCATAAAACCCAATGTCTTGACTTTCTTATTTAAAAACACAGAAATTATCGAGAATTATTGTGTATTTCTCATAGGTGACGCGAAATCCGCACCATTCCCATGTTGTTCTGGGTTTGTCGAACTATCCGTAAGCCTCATGCAGAGCATGAATTCTCCATCAATGGCGATCGGCACGCCCTGATTTCGTGGAGGAGCAAGACTCGCATACCAGTAACCAGAGCGGGATTTCCACATTAGGTAAATCAGGTAAAAGACTGAATTAAAGAGCTATTCAGGACACGACTGTGTGTATTTAAAATACAGCTTGCATCTTAAATCCACACAGTTGTGTAAGTGCGGGTGGAATCAGTGACTTGGAGCTTGGTCGTCTTGTTGATGATAGTCTGAGACACTGGCCTTTCATTTAAACTCAGATCTTTTCCATGACTACATGCTGAGAATTGCGCTGCCGATTCTTGTGATGTGACTGAAAAACCTTTTGTGTCGCAGGTCTGCTACAGGTTTGTCTCTTTGATGGTAACAGCACAGAACTTGCTTTTTCATTCACAGGCTCCTTTCCTCCAGGCCCCAACACATCTTTTAAATACTAACTAACTATATTCTAATTATTTTTGTCATGTACACGTACATCAAAAGGGATAAATGCTGTAGACATTTTGCAATAAAGGTAAAAATAACTGTGGCAGCGGGGGCGTGGTCAAGCGCTGGTCTGTGACAGGAGGGCGGAGTCAGGGAAGGTAAGTGGCAGAATCACGACACCTGAGAGCAATTAACCTGTGTTTGTGTGTCTTCCCAGTGACCGCGCCCGATTTAAAGAGGGAGAGCTGAGAGCAGAGGAGGGCTGATTCCTGAGCGAGACACTAGTGCATGTGTGTCTCTCTGTGTATTAAAAGTATACAAATTGTTAGACTGAAAAGTTTGGCAATAAAGCCGCCATTTACCCCGATCTCTGTCCTGCCGTCTTCTGTGCACCACCCACACGTAGGGAACCTTACAGTGGTGCCGAAACCCGGGACCAGAGTGGAGCACCAACCAAGCAGTCCCATGGAATCCTCCCCGTTCGCCGACCTGGTCCACACCCTCGCCACGGCCCAGCAAAGCTAGCACCAGGCGCTCGTCACACTCCGGAAGGAACAAGAGCGGTGCTTCGAAGCCCTGGTGCTGGCCCAGCAGGAAGACCGCGAGGCGTTCCGGCACCTCCTCGCGTCGGCGGGGTCCACCAGCGCTCCGGCTGCGGGCCCGTCTCCCCTCACCGTCACCAAGATGGGCCTGCAGGACGACCCTGAGGCGTTCATCACGCTGTTTGAACAGGTCGCAGAAGCCTTGGGGTGGCCGATGGAGCAGCGCGCGGCGCGCCTCCTCCCCCTCCTAACGGGAGAGGCACAGCTGGCCGCGCTACAGCTCCCCGCCGACCGCCGGCTGGCCTACGCGGACCTCCGCCGGGCCGTCCTCCAGCGCGTGGGGCACACGCCGGAGCAACAGCGCTAGCGTTTCCGCGCTCTACGTTTGGAGGAAGTTGGCCGGCCGTTCGCGTTCGGCCAGCAGCTCCGGGACGCCTGCTGGCGGTGGTTGAGGGCCAACGACCGCGACGCCGAGGGAATCATCGACCAGGTGGTGCTGGAACAATTCATCGCCCGCTTACCAGCAGGAACCGCGGAGTGGGTCCAGTGCCACTGCCCGGCGTCGCTGGATCAGGCAGTCGAGCTGGCGGAGGATCATTTGGCGGCTGTTCCGGCGGCAGGACAGCAGACAACGTCGACCTTTCTCTCCTCCTCTCTCTCTCTCCCCCCCTCCTTCTGTGTCCCGTCCTCGCCCCATTCCCCCACCGCGGAGGCGGGGGCCAGCTCCACCCCAGCCGGCCCGCCGCATCCGCGGTGCCCTCCCGTTTCTCCCTTCTGTGTCTGTCTCCCCCCCTCAGGTGAGTGAGCCCCAGAACACCGGTGCAGAGGGAAAGCCCGGGCCGGTTTGCTGGCGTTGCGGGGAGCCAGGCCACCTTCAACAACAGTGCACGGCAATGGAAGTGGGCACGGTGGTTCGGATCCCCGACGCGCCAGAGGCCGCCCTCGATCGGGCCGGAGTGTATCGCATACCGGTGAGTATCCAAGGGGCTACATATCAGGCATTGGTGGATTCGGGTTGTAATCAGACCTCAATTCGCCAAAGCCTGGTGCAAAACGAGGCACTGGGGGAAGCACAGGGGGTGAAGGTGTTGTGTGTGTGCACGGGGATGTTCACAGCTACCCTTTGGTGTCGGTCCACATTTTCTTCAGAGGGGAAAAATTTATAGTGAAGGCGGCGGTTAATCCTTGACTTACCCACTCTTTGATTTTGGGGACTGATTGGCCGGGATTTCGGGGGTTAATGACACGCTTAGTAAAGAGTGGGTCCTGCCATTTGACAGGGGGAGGTCCCGGGGTCGCTTTGGTGGGAGCAGCTGTCGCAGAGCCGTCTACGTCATCTCCGCGTCAGAGTGAGGAGCCGCCGGCTCCTCCTCTCTCTATTGGGGAATCCCTCGCGGATTTCCCATTAGAACAATCGCGAGATGAGACTCTGTGACATGTGTTTGACCAAGTGAGAGTAATCGATGGTCAAACGCTCCCGCCGAACGCCACCCCATCCTTTCCCTATTTCTCTATTATGAAGGATAGATTATACCGAGTGACGCAGGACACTCAGACGAAAGAGCAAGTCACGCAGCTTTTAATTCCAAAGAGCCGCCGGGAGTTGGTATTCCAGGTGGCTCACTTTAATCCCATGGCTGGACACCTAGGGCAGGATAAGACACTAGCCCGAATAATGGCCCGATTCTATTGGCTGGGGATTCGCGGCGATGTCCGTAGGTGGTGTACAGCGTGCCGCGAATGCCAATTAGTAAATCCAGCGGCCATTCCAAAAGCGCCTTTGCGCCCTCTACCTTTAATCGAGACCCCGTTCGAAAGAATTGGGATGGATCTCGTCGGGCCATTAGATCGGTTAGCATGAGGGTACCACTTTATATTAGTCCTGGTGGACTATGCAACGCGATACCCGGAAGCAGTGCCTCTGTGCAATATCTCAGCACGCAGTATTGCGAAGGCACTCTTCCACATCATCTCCCGAGTCGGAATCCCGAAAGAGATTCTGACTGATCAAGGCACTACATTTATGTCACGGACACTGCGTGAACTGTATGGGTTATTAGGAATTAAGCCGATCCGCACCAGCGTGTATCACCCACAAACGGACGGTTTAGTAGAACGGTTCAATCGCACCCTCAAAAATATCATTAAAAAATTTATAAGTGAGGACGCACGTAATTGGGATAAGTGGCTCGAGCCCTTGTTGTTCTCAGTGTGAGAGGTCCCCCAAGTCTCCACGGGCTTCTCCCCGTTCGAATTATTGTATGGGCGTAAGCCGTGCGGAATTCTAGACGTGCTGCGGGAAAATTGGGAGGAGGGACCTTCACAAAGTAAGAACTAAATTCAATACGTTATGGACCTGCGCGCAAAACTCCACACGCTCACCCACTTAACCCAGGAGAATTTGCGGCAGGCCCAAGAACGGCAAGCCCGCCTATACAACAAGGGTACGCGCCTTAGGGAGTTCACACCGGGAGATAAGGTACTCGTACTGTTGCCCACGTCAAGCTCTAAATTGATCGCCAAGTGGCAAGGACCCTTTGAGGTCACACGGCGAGTCGGGGACATCGACTATGAGGTGAGGCGAACGGACAGGGGTGGGGCGCTACAGATTTACCACCTCAATCTGCTTAAACTCTGGAATGAGGAGGTCCCCGTGGCGTTGGTGTCGGTGGTTCCGGAGAAGGCAGAGCTGGGGCCAGAGGTTCAAAAAGGGACATTGGCATCACGTACCTCTCCGGTCCCCTGTGGAGACCACCTCTCCCCGACCCAACTCACGGAGGTCGCCCAGTTGCAGACCGAGTTTTCGGATGTGTTCTCGCCCCTGCCCGGTCGCACTAACCTCAGAGCACCACATAGAGACGCCCCCGGGGGTGGTAGTACATAGCCACCCTTACAGGCTACCCGAACACAAAAAAAAAGGTGGTTCAGGAAGAACTTCAGACCATGCTCGAAATGGGCATCGTCGAGGAGTCCCACAGTGACTGGAGCAGCCCGGTGGTCTTGGTACCCAAGGCCGACGGGTCGGTCCGGTTCTGTGTGGACTATAGAAAAGTCAGTCAACGCGGTGTCTAAATTCGACGCGTACCCAATGCCTCGTATTGATGAGTTGCTCAATCGATTAGGCACGGCTCGCTTTTATTCGACACTGGATTTGACGAAGGGATATTGGCAGATCCCCTTGACTCCACTATCCCGAGAAAAAACGGCCTTTTCCACACCGTTTGGGTTACACCAATTCATCACACTTCCGTTTGGGCTGTTTGGGGCGCCCGCTACATTTCAGCGGCTGATGGGCAGGGTCCTCCGCCCCCACGCCACCTATGCGGCCACAGCAATTGCGGCCTGCCCGAGGCCCAAGACCAAAAAGGGGGTGAGACAGTTCCTGGGGCTGGCTGGCTATTATCGTAGGTTTATACCTAATTATTCGGACGTCACCAGCCCGCTGACTGATCTCACTAAAAAGGGGGCACCAGATCCGGTCCAGTGGACGGAGCAGTGCCAGTGGGCTTTTTCTGAGGTAAAGGCTGCACTGTGTGGGGGGCCACTTCTACACTCCCCTGACTTTTCTCTCCCCTTTATATTGCAGACCGATGCGTCGGATAGAGGGCTGGGGGCGGTTTTGTCCCAGGAGGTGGAGGGGGAGGACCGCCCTGTCCTGTACATCAGCAGGAAGCTGTCGGTGCGTGAGGGGCGCTACAGCACCATAGAAAAAGAGTGTCTGGCCATCAAGTGGGCGGTCCTCGCCCTCCGGTACTACCTGCTGGGGCGCCCTTTCACCCTCTGTTCGGACCACGCGCCCCTCCAGTGGCTCCACCGCATGAAAGATGCCAACGGACAGCCGCCCGGCCTGAGTCGGGCGGTGGGGGTATGTGGCAGCAGGGGCGTGGTCAAGCGCCGGTCTGTGACAGGAGGGCGGAGTCAGGGAAGGTAAGTGGCAGAATCACTACACCTGAGAGCAATTCACCTGTGTTTGTGTGTCTTCCCAGTGACCGCGCCCGATTCAAAGAGGGAGAGCTGAGAGCAGAGGAGGGCTGATCCCTGAGCGAGACGCTAGTGCATGTGTGTCTCTCTGTGTATTAAAAGTATACAAATTGTTAGACTGAAAAGTTTGGCAATAAAGCCGCTATTTACCCCGATCTCTGTCCTGCCGTCCTCTGTGCTCCACCCACACGTAGGGAACTTTACAATAACATTCATAGATTTCTTTATTTACTCATAACTTTGTAGCTAAAAAAAAAAAAAAAAAGCAGAAACAGGTTGAAACACAGAGCGCTGGGAAAACAGCACTTTGCGCATGCAGAAAAGCCCAAATTACCCTGTACCATGACGGAAAAAGCCCAAATTCAGAAATAGAGCGTAGCACAAATTATTATGTAATTGAAAGGCCTGTATATAATCTCTACAGTGGTGCTTGAAAGTTTGTGAACCCTTTAGAATTTTCTATATTTCTGCATAAATATGACCTAAAACATCATCAGATTTTCACACAAGGCCTAAAAGTAGATAAAGAGAACCCAGTTAAACAAATGAGACAAAAATATTATACTTGGTCATTTATTTATTGAGGAAAATGATCCAATATTACATATCTGTGAGTGGCAGAAGTCTGTGAACCTTTGCTTTCAGTATCTGGTGTGACCCCCTTGTGCAGCAATAACTGCAACTAAACGTTTGCGGTAACTGTTGATCAGTCCTGCACACCGGCTTGGAGGAATTTTAGCCCATTCCTCCATACAGAACAGCTTCAACTCTGGGATGTTGGTGGGTTTCCTCACATGAACTGCTTACTTCAGGTCCTTCCACAACGTTTCGATTGGATTAAGGTCAGGACTTTGACTTGGCCATTCCAAAACATTAACTTTATTCTTCTTTAACCATTCTTTGGTAGAATGACTTGTGTGCTTAGGGTCGTTGTCTTGCTGCATGACCCACCTTCTCTTGAGATTCAGTTCATGGACAGATGTCCTGACATTTTCCTTTAGAATTCGCTGGTATAATTCAGAATTCATTGTTCCATCAATGATGGCAAGCCGTCCTGGCCCAGATGCAGCAAAACAGGCCCAAACCATGATACTACCACCACCATGTTTCACAGTTGGTATAAGGTTCTTATGCTGGAATGCAGTGGGTTTTTTTTGTTTTTTTTTCTTTTTTATCAGACATCTAATTTTTGGGTTTGTTTACCTGACGTTTCGACGTACAACTTCCGTCTTCCTCAGAGTGTCACCGGATGTTATTGGTGACGCATCTTTTATCAGCTGCTGTTTCTGAAGGCATGGCCTTCCTGTCTGGTTTGACAGGTCGGTCACGCCTTATACTGTCTGTCAATAACATCCAGTGACACTCTGAGGAAGACGGAAGTTGTACGTCGAAACATGTCAGGTAAACAAACCCAAAAATTAGATGTCTGATAAAAAAGAAAAAAAACAAAAACTAACTATATTCAATATAAGATATAATGAACGCAATCGAAAGATGCAGTGTTTTCCTTTCTCCAAACATAACGCTTCTCATTTAAACCAAAAAATTCTATTTTGGTCTCATCCGTCCACAAAACATTTGTCCAGTAGCCTTCTGGCTTGTCCACGTGATCTTTAGCAAACTGCAGACGAGCAGCAATGTTGTTTTTGGAGAGCAGTGGCTTTCTCCTTGCAACCCTGCCATGCACACCATTGTTGTTCAGTGTTCTCCTGATGGTGGACTCATAAACATTAACATTAGCCAATGTGAGAGAGGCCTTCAGTTGCTTAGAAGTTACCCTGGGGTCCTTTGCGACCTTGCCGACTATTACACGCCTTGCTCTTGGAGTGATCTTTGTTGGTCGACCACTCCTGGGGTCTTGAATTTCCTCCATTTCTACACAATCTGTCTGACTGTGGATTGGTGGAGTCCAAACTCTTTAGAGATGGTTTTGTAACCTTTTCCAGCCTGATGAGCATCAACAACGCTTTTTCTGAGGTCCTCAGAAATCTCCTTTGTTCGTGCTATGATACACTTCCACAAACGTGTTGTGAAGATCAGACTTTGATAGATCCCTGTTCTTTAAATAAAACAGGGCGCCCACTCACACCTGATTGCCATCCCATTGATCGAAAACACCTGACTCGAATTTCACCTTCAAATTAACTGCTAATACTTTTGCCACTCACAGACATGGAATCTCATCTCATTATCTCTAGCCACTTTATCCTGTTCTACAGGGTCGCAGGCAAGCTGGAGCCTATCCCAGCTGACTACGGGCAAAAGGCGGGGTTCACCCTGGACAAGTCACCAGGTCATCACAGGGCTGACACATAGACACAGACAACCATTCACACTCACATTCACACCTACGGTCAATTTAGAGTCACCAGTTAACCTAACCTGCATGTCTTTGGACTGTGGGGGAAACCGGAGCACCCGGAGAAAACCCACGTGGACACGGGGAGAACATGCAAACTCCGCACAGAAAGGCCCTCGCCGGCCACGGGGCTCGAACCCGGACCTTCTTGCTGTGAGGCGACAGTGCTAACCACTACACCACCGTGCCGCCCCACAGATGTGTAATATTGGATCATTTTCCTCAATAAATAAATGACCAAGTATAATATTTTTGTCTCATTTGTTTAACTGGGTTCTCTTTATCTACTTTTAGGACTTGTGTGAAAATCTGATGAAGTTTAGGTCATATTTATGCACCACTGGATGTTTTGTTAACTGTGCTGCTGCCTGTCTTGGCCAAATAACTTGTCTAGTTAAATAATAATAAAGGACACATCCAGGCTGGACAAACTGATCAGGCGGGCCGGCTCTGTGGTCGGCATGAAGCTGGACTCTCTGGTGACAGTGGCAGAGAAGAGGACTATGGACAAACTACTGAACATCATGGACGATGCCAGTCACCCTCTGCACACCGTCATCAGCAACCAGAGGAGCCTGTTCAGTGACAGAATGCTCCTTCCCAAGTGCAGGACGAACAGACTTAAAAACTCCTTTGTCCCTCACGCCATCAGACTGTACAACTCCTCTCTGGGGTGGAGGAGGGGTAACGGGAGGACAGAGGATGGGAAGGAGTAGTAGCCTAGCCTGACAATAAGCAATACTGGACAATGTGCAATATAATGTGCAATATCTTTCCTGCCACCGCCCCCCCTTCCTCTCTTCCCCATATCTTATTCTTTTTATATTTGTATATGTAAATAATTTATTTTAATTTATCTATTAGTTTTCCTCTATTTATCCTGTAATGATGCTGCTGGAATCTTAATTTCCCTGAGAGAACCCTCCCAAAGGCATCAATAAAGTTTTATATAATAATAATAATAATAATAATAATAATAATTCTATTTTCAATTTTGTATTATCCTAGATTTTTAATCAGATTGTTCCCTTTGATAATTTCTCTGTTCTTCTTCATATTTAATAAGATAATGATGTTTTGTACTTTCTTTTTTAATAATGTTTTTAAAGTTCCTGCAATTCCGGTGTCAAACCGGAAGTGTGCTCAGCTCACCTGCATCCTCCTCCGGCGGATAATTCCGGAGTCCTCCCCCGCGGTCCTACTGCCCCCGGCTCTGTCGGTCATCTTCGGTCCTTTTGCTTGAAAAAGTCGCTCAGCGGCATCAACACCATCACCGAGCCGGTTCTTCAGCACTGGCCGGGTGGAGTTCCGGTTACACGGAGTGTTTAAACCGTCATTAGCTTTCCTTGCTACGCCTTTTCTCCGCTCTGCGTTTCCATGGATACCAATTTCCTCCTCTCGTGCGCGTTCCCGGAGTGTGCGCGTGCACGACCGGATGGACGTCCAGAACGCAAACGGCTGCGCTCGAGCGACTCCGGTGACGTTTGAATTAAAATAAAAATTAAAATCCCGTTAACGGATTCGTTTACTTTCAAATGAAGCCGAGTTAGATTTCTATATTTCCTCGTGAAACCAGCCTGTTTGATAACATTAAGCTTGCGGTCGCGTCCCAAACCGCAAACAGCAGCCTGAAACAAGCCAACTTATTCATATACTCTATGAATAGAAACACACACACTACTGAGTTGACTAGTTTGCGGTTTGGGACGCAGCCTGCTTTCACGCCTATTATACCGTTAGCATGTATTGGATTGAACCACTGAGACTGCCGTAGGGGACGCCGAAATTTACACAGCCTCGAAAATTCCATTTTAACCCATGAAATAATAACCAGCACATTATTGTTTAATAAAAGTCTCTGAATACTTCTCGAATATTACACGTTTACTATTTTTGAATATGACAGGGCGTGTGAATATGCATGATATGCAAATTAAAACACCCCTTCTTTCCACACACGTCCGCTAGTGACCTAGCTCATATGGTTATATTTTTTTGTTTGGCCATAGGTGTGATCATAGTTTGTTTACTTGTTTTATGGCTGTCAGACACTCTGTGGCAGTCTGATAAACCGTGACATTAAGTATTTCATCTAACTAAAAACATCCATGCAAAAGTGACACGCATGGTTATATTCTGGACACCCTCAGAAATAATAATAATAATAATGAGAGTAAAGTGAATGTAATGAAATTTGTTTTTATTTAAATTAAGTGCAAACACAACCTGCAAGGCAAGTTTATTTATATAGCACATTTCATACACAGTGGCAGTTCAATGTGCTTTACAGAAGTAAAAGCAAAACAGTAAACAATAGAGAATAAAATTACATAAAATAAATGGGAAGAAATATAATAAGAATTAAACAATAGTAGAAATAAAATAAAATGAAGTAGAAGTTCAAATAGGGGGAGAGAAAAAAAAACCAGCAGAATAAAATAGAATAAAAGTTAAGTAAAATTTGAAACATGCAGAGACTGTAAAAGTAAAGATTATAAAACATGTAAAGAAGACAATATTAATTATTTAACAGAAAGCATCTGAAACAGCTTGGTCTTTAACCTAGATTTGAAGCTGCCAACAGCAGGAGCATTTTTGATGTCCTCTGGCAGTTGGTTCCATAGCTGTACTGCATAGTAGCTAAAAGCTGCTTCACCACACTTTGTTTTAACAACTGGTTTTAATAGTAAATTTTTCTGTTGCGATCTGGTAGATCTGATTGGGTTAGGCCGCTGCAACATATCAGAGAGGTAATTGGGCCCTGTACCATTTAGAGATTTACAAAATTACAAAAAAAACCTTTCAGAGTCTTCAAACCTTGGGCGGCACGATGGTGTAAGTGGTTAGCAAGAAGGTCTGGGTTCGAGCCTCGTGGCCGGCGAGGGCCTTTCTGTGTGGAGTTTGCATGTTCTCCCCATGTCCGCGTGGGTTTCCTCCGGGTGCTCCGGTTTCCCCCACAGTCCAAAGACATGCGGTTAGGTTAGGTTAATATAGGACGGCCTTGGGCTGAGGTGCCCTTAAGCGAGGCACCGAACCCCCAACTGCTCCCCGGGCGCTGTTAGCATGGCTGCCCACTGCTCTGGGTGTGTGTGTGTGCTCATTACTCACATGTGTGTGTTCACTGCTTCAGCTGGGTTAAATGCAGAGAGGAATTTCACAAGTGTGTGACGAATAAATTTGTGCTGTCTTTCTTTCTTTCTTCTTCTTTCTTGTAAAAAAAAAACACACTATAAATATACAACCCCAATTCCAATATAGTTGGGACACTGTGTAAACCATGAATAAAAACAGAATGGTAAGATTTGCAAATCATGAAAACCCTATATTTAATTGAAAATAGTACAAAGACAACATGTCAAATGCTGAAACTGAGAAATTTTATTGTTTTCTGAAAAACATACACTCATTTTGAATTTGGTGTCAGCAACACGTTTCAGAAAAGTTGGGACGGGGCAACAAAAGACTGAAAAAGTTGTGTTCTGCTAAAAAAAGAAACAAAACTCTAATTTGGTTAATTAGCAACAGGTCAGTAAGATGATCAGGTATAAAAAGAGCATCCCAGAGAGGTGGAGTCTCTCAGAAGTAAAGATGGGAAGGGGTTCAGCGCTCTGTGAAAGACTGCGTAGGCAAACAGTGCAACAATTTAAGAATAACGTAACATTCTCAATGTAAAACTGCAAAGAATTTGGGGATCACATCAGCTATGGTCCATAATATCATTAAAACATTCAGAGAATCTGGAGAAATCTCTGTATGCAAGAGACAAGGCTGAAAACTGACATTGGATGCCTGTGATCTTCAGGCCCTCAGGAGGCACTGCATTAAAAGCAGACACGTGTCTGGAGTGGAAATCACTGTATGGGCTCAGGAACACTGCAGAAAACCATGGTCTGTGAAAACACTTCATTACTGCATCCACAAATGCAATTTAAAACCAAATATAAACAATGTCCAGAAACCCCACCCCCTTCTCTGGGCCCGAGCTCTTTTACGATGGACTGAGGCGAAGTGGAAAATTGTCCCGAGGTCTGATGAATCAAAAGTAGAAATTCTTTTTAGAAATCATGGACACCATGTCCTCCAGGCTAACGAGGAGAGGGACCATCCGGCTTGTTATCAGTGCACAGTTCAAAAGCCAGCATCTGTGATGGTATGAATCGGCATTAGTGCACATGACATGGGTAGCTTGTACATCTGGGAAGGCATCATTAATTCTGAATGATATATGCATGTTTCAGAGCAATATGCTGCCATCCGGACAAAATATTTTTCAGGGAAGGCCTTCCTTCTTTCAGCAAGACAACGCTAAACCACTTTCTGCACATATTAAAACTGCATGGCTCTGGAGTAAGAGTCCAGGTACTAAACTGGCCTGCTGCAGTCCAGACCTGTCTCCCATTTAAAACATTTGGTGCATTATGAAGCGCAAAATACGACAAAGATGTGAGACCCTGAAAAGTTGAGCAATTGAAATTGTATATCAGGCGAGAATGGGACAACATTTCTCTTTCAGAACTACAGCAATTGGTCTCCTCAGTTCCCAAATGTTTACAGAGTCTTGTTAAACGTAGAGGTGATGCAGCACAGTAGTAAACACACCCCTGTCCCAACTTTTCTGAAACGTGTAGCTGACATCAAATTCAAAATGAGCACAGATTTTTCAAAAAACAATAAAAATTTCTCAGTTTCAACATTTGATATGCTGTCTTTGTACTATTTTCAATGAAGTATAAGGTTTCCATGATTTGCAAATTATCACATTCTGTTTTTATTTACAGTTTACACAGCGTCCCAACTTTTTTGGAATTGGGGTTGTATAAACTGTGGGTGGTAAAAGAGAGCAACTGGACTTGCTTGAAGGTTCTTGAAGACGTTTCACCTCTCATCTGAAAGGCTTCTTCTTGAAGGCTTGAAGAAGCCTTTCAGATGAGAGGTGAAACATCTTCAAGAATCTTCAAGCAAGTCCAGTTGCTCTCTTTTACCACCCACAGTTTACTATGACCTGGATGACTGAGAATCTTCACAGACTATAAATATATCTGCACAAGACTTTTGAAGTCTGAACCTTGTAAACATACTGTAGGTGTTGGCATAAGAACAGCATTCAGAAATGTTCTGTAGTTTCAATACTAATTGTAGAAATTTCAGACTACCTTTGTTTTCTCCAAAGCCAGTTGCCCTTTCAAATGAATATTGATGAGGTAGGTGTAATTCACCTGTAATCACCTCGTCACTGTCAATAGTCCATTTGTCAAAGACTCTGGCCCTGGCCCCTGTACCTCCCTGCCCCTACACCTCTCTGCTTGGAAAGTTGCTGCAAAGAAAAGAAGCCCAAAAAGCCAAAGCTATCACAGTCACAGATTAAAGGTCCCATGGCATGAAATTTTCACTTTCTGAGGTTTTTTAACGTTAAAATGAGTTCCTCTGACCTTCTTAAGTCACCCCAGTGGCTAGAAATGTCATAATGTGTAAACCAAACTATGCCCACCCTTTGTCAACATTTGAGAATGGCGCATCAAAATGGCGCATTGATAGGTTCTTCCCTTTACTACGTCAGCAAGGGAGATGATCCCCACGCCCCCCCTCTGGATTCCTACCCACTGTATGGATTGCCCGCCCAGCTCAAAAGTTGCCACCATAGATACGTCACTTCAATTTTGTAGTGAGGAGACCATAGAGGACACAACAACATGGCACCACCTAAGCGAGCGAAACATGGAAATTGCGCTGTACATGGATGTGACAACACAGAAAGGAGTCTGTTTTTACTGCCGACGGGAGAGCCCCTGAAGACGCAGTGGCTTAATTTTATTTACTTCAATAATACGCCGTCGAGTCTACCTAAGACGGTGTATGTTTGTCGGAAGCATTTTCCTGAGGAATGTTTCCACAACTTGGGACAGTACAGGGCAGGTTTTGCACATCAACTGTCACTGAAGCCTGGGTCCGTACCAAGCATCCCTGCTGCATCAGCCACAAACACCGAACAAGTAAGTGTATAACTGTTAAGTTGTTTTGCCGTGTTTTAAAATCGGTGTGTTAGCCTTGCAATGGCTACATTAGCTGTGCAGCTAACCGCTTCCTGCAGTTAGCCAGGTACTCTGCGCTACAAAACCAAAAAGCATGCAGCATGCTCTGTTAAACTGAGTTTAGTCTGGAAATTGACTGTAACTTATGAGCTTATGTTTGACTATTGCTCCGCAATGCATGTCTTCTGTTGGATAAGCGATATGTTGCTGTAGTTGCTGCTTCTATCCTCTTTGGTTATGGAGTGCATGTTCAAGCCTAGGGTATTATACGTTCGTAAACTACCACTCCGAACACTCTCACTCTCTGTTCTCTGTGTCACGTTGAGTTTACGAAAGGAGTCCGAGGGGTCAAAAGCGAAAGCTTGGACTGTTGCTTGACCTGCCATTGCTACTGTTCACACACAGGTAGCATGCCCGCAGCTTGGTCAAGCCCCTCCCCCCATGGCCCGCCCCCACCTTCTACCCTTCCCCGCCTCCATGCTTCTCATTAGCAAAACGACGCACTGGGAAAAGGGCTGAAATGAGGCTATATCTACGTGCCGAGGGTTCATTTCGAGAAAGGCTGCAGATATAACATCCGGAAACCTCCACGAGCCCGTTTAAAGCATCAACAAACCACCATGCCATGGGTCCTTTAAATATTCTGGTTTCTTCTAAATCTTATAATAAATATGCCCTCTTCAACTGTAAGATACTCAATAAAATGTTCAATCGCTCATGATCATCCCTGGATTGTGGCTCTCTGCTGTCAGTCCTCATCTGGATGCCAAGCATCATAACAGTTCCTGTCAGGTTGAAGACAAAGGAAAACATCACAAGTTTTGTTCTTCCACAGGGTTTTTGTTTCCCTTCACTGCAACCTGCAGTACACACAGGCTCTGCGACCATCACCGGCCCTATTCCCATTTGTGTTCAGCTTAATCCCACAAACTGGCGTGTGAGCCTTGCCAACTTTCTTCAGAGGAGCCTTTGGGGCCTCAAAGTTTCTCAGTTGGTATGGAAACAAGTGAACATGTGTACTTGTTTATACTGGTGAAATGGGGCGTGTTCTCACCTCCCCTTGTTACACAATGAGCGAATGACAACACTGATGTTCCATGCGCTTAAAGTGCATATCCTGGACCAAACTTTTTTTTTGTTTTTATATGAAAGTATGTCCCTTTACACACTCATCCAGAAGGGTAATTTTGCACAAGGCCATCTGTCTACAGCAGAAAAAAATAACAAAACGCGTCTGGAAAAATCCCAAGGGAGTCTGGAGCCAGATTCGTGACGTCACCCTTGTGCAGCAATAACTGCAACTAAACGTTTGCGGTAACTGTTGATCAGTCCTGCACACCGGCTTGGAGGAATTTTAGCCCATTCCTCTGTACAGAACAGCTTCAACTCTGGGATGTTGGTGGGTTTCCTCACATGAACTGCTCGCTTCAGGTCCTTCTACAACATTTGGATTGGATTAAGGTCAGGACTTTGACTTGGCCATTCCAAAACATTACCTTTATTCTTCTTTAACCATTCTTTGGTAGAACGACTTGTGCGCTTAGGGTCATTGTCTTGCTGCATGACCCACCTTCTCTTGAGATTCAGTTCATGGACAGATGTCCTGACATTTTCCTTTAGAATTCGCTGGTATAATTCAGAATTCATTGCTCCATCAATGATGGCAAGCCGCCCTGGCCCAGATGCAGCAAAACAGGCCCAAACCATGATACTCCCACCACCATGTTTCACAGATAGGATAAGGTTCTTATGCTGGAATGCAGTGTTTTCCTTTCTCCAAACATAACGCTTCTCATTTAAACCAAAAAGTTCTAGTTTGGTCTCATCCATCCACAAAACATTTTTCCAATAGCCTTCTGGCTTGTCCATGTGATCTTTAGCAAACCAGATGAGCAGCAATGTTCTTTTTGGAGAGCAGTGGCTTTCTCCTTGCAGCTCTGCCATGCACACCATTGTTGTTCAGTGTTCTCCTGATGGTGGACTCATGAACATTAACATTAGCCAATGTGAGAGAGGCCTTCAGTTGCTTAGAAGTTACCCTGCGGTCCTTTGTGACCTCGCCAACTATTGCATGCCTTGCTCTTGGAGTGATCTTTGTTGGTTGACCACTCCTGGGGAGGGTAACAATGGTCTTGAATTTCCTCCATTTGTACACAATCTGTCTGACTGTGGATTGGTGGAGTCCAAACTCTTTAGAGATAGTTTTGTTACCTTTTCCAGCCTGATGAGCATCAACAACGCTTTTTCTGAGATCCTCAGAAATCTCTTTTGTTCGTGCCATGATACACTTCCACAAACATGTGTTGTGAAGATCAGACTTTGATAGATCTCTGTTCTTTTTATAAAAAAGGATGCCCACTCACACCTGATTGTCATCCCATTGATTGAAAACACCTGACTCGAATTTCACCTTCAAATTAACTGCTAATCCTAGAGGATCACATACTTTTGCCACTCACAGATATGTAATATTGGATCATTTTTCTCAATAAATAAATGACCAAGTATAATATTTTTATCTCATTTGTTTAACTGGGTTCTCTTTATCTACTTTTAGGACTTGTGTGAAAATCTGATGATATTTTAGGTCATATTTATGCAGAAATATAGAAAATTCTAAAGGGTTCACAAACTTTCAAGGGCCACTGTGTATATAGCTGGGAGGTCCGTATGGTGAAATACCGTGACCGAGGTCTTGAAAGTACTGAGCGAGGACCTCTGGGCCGAGGTCAGTAATTTGAGGCCGAGGTCACGGTATTTCACCATACGGACCGACCTTAAGCTGGTAAATAATATATATTTTTTTTCTTTACCAAATTCTAACAGAAAACGAGAGCGCCCGAAAGGGAAAACCGAGCCGAGCCGCCATTTTGAATCCTCATTCACAGCTGTAATGCAAATTGCTTCCTCCTCAGTATACAAGTGCACTTCCGTGGCAGGAAAAAAACTACATTTTGCCGCCTATATAGTCCCCTATTTATACAAAATTTTGTCATTCAGGATTCAGCCATGTTTTTGCTCAGCGTTAGCAAGTTTTAGCTTTCTCCTGAAATGCTTTCTTTTATTTCTTCTTCCTCAGGGTAGTAAAACTCGCTTTCATTGTGAACACTGTCGTTATCGCTATCCATGCTGTAAGATTAATGCTATTCTCCTGAGAAATGCTGGCAAAAATTTATAAGATTTTTGATAATCTTATAAATAAATCTTATTTTAAAAAAAAGATAAATGTTGACAAAAAAATGCTACTATGTTTGTTGTTGTGAACGAACGAGTCACCAGAAGTCCATAACCAGGGTCCGTATCATCGGATACGGACCCGCTTGCCAGCCAATCAGAGCGCAGGATTTGATGGAAACCGGACCGCGAAAAAAATCATGTGTATTACTCCTTACGTAGTAACCAAGATTGTATTCACTACGATTAGCTAGGCTGTTTGCTTGCTTAGCTATCTTAGCAGGCGGGATCTGTGTGAGTCATCACCGTCTTACGAGGGACAGTTCGAACTGGTGAAACCACAAACTGAACTCATGGATAATGCTCAAAATATAACAAAGCACTGTGAAAAATTGTGTTATAAATAGAATAGAAAAATGTGATTTCTCATGCTACGTTGGTCAATTTGATTGATCAGTTATTTTTATCTCATTATCTGTACCGCTTATCCATTGTAGGTCATGTGGAAGCTGGAGCCTATACACATCTATGGGTAATTTAGAGTCGATAATTTAACTTATCTGCATGCCTTTGGACTGTCGGCGGAAACCCATGCAGGCGCGAGGAGAAAATACAAACTCTACACAGAAAGGCCCCAGGACTTGAACCCAGAACCTTCTTGCTGTGAGGTGATAGTGATACCCACTGCACCACTGCGAAAGGAGGTAACTATTTAATAATCATGTCTTTTTTGTTTTTTAGTTCAGGTGACATTTCAATCACATTGAATTGGCTAAAAAAGCATCGTATATGTAGATATAATTTGTACAGTCACAGGTTAGGTTTGCATCTCGTGAAGCTGGATAATATTCGGCTCTGGATAACTTCCTGAACACAATCTTGGATCTCACGAGTGTATGGTGCCATAGAATGTAGCTGTAGCCTAATGGTTAGAGAAGCAGTTTTGGGGCCAAAAGGTTGCTGGTTTGATTCCCTGGACCAGCAGAAGTGGCTGAAGTGCCCTTGAGCAAGGTACTGAACCCCCGACTGCTCTAGTTATGTTCCACTCTGGATAAGAGCATCGTGAAATGCCATTAATGTAACGTAACATGTTCTATAAAATCACACCGTCTTCATTTTCTCCAGCTAACTAAACTTTTAAACTTCTGAGCAGATAGCAGGTGTGTTAGAGGATTAGTAGGATATTGCATTCACAATAGGAGGGAGTGTTTGCCAGCTTTGCGTCTCTGCAGCGGTGTGTTCCTCCAAAAAAAAAAAAGTCCCAAATCCGGTCCAGGGGAGTTTTCTTTTGTGCCAACAGCTCAGATCCAACCGATCAGCTCATTATCAAGCTCTCCATGTGTTGGAGTAGGTGTGTTGGCAGGAGAGAAATCTTTAAATTGTGCAGAACAGTAGGGCCCTCAGGACTGGAAATGAGTTCCCATGTGCTTAAAGGATTAAAGGACTGAAACCATGCTACCACCCACCTTCAATATGCTCCATCAGCGAGGCGTCCAAAGCCAACTCCGTCATGTGTTTCACTTTTTTTTTTTTAAATCCTCATTAAATCGGCTGTAAGTGTGTTCGGGTTTTTAAACACTTTAATAAAGGTACCTCTTGTTGTTACGTGTCGCCTTATCAAGCTTTGTCAAAAACGTGAAGTTTGGGTAGAAATGGCTGTTTCAAAGGCACAAATTATCATTGTGGTGGAGCTGCAGACGAAAACACACAGAATTTATAAGCAGCTGGTATTATTCTTAGTGTAATATTGATTTTCTTGCCAAGGCTGCCAGCTTGAGCTGCAAGGATTATGACCTTCTCCTAACAATAATGATACAATAATCAATACTCTCTCTCTCTCTCTCACACACACACACCCTTTTAGACTATATTTATCTGAAGACTGCTCATTTTAAACTGTTTAGAAACACATCGAATCGCACATTCTACCTTTCACGCTCACCTTCTGTAAGGTGTTGTTATTAATGCGACATCCCACACAAGCAGATTGTCATCAGCTAACACAGAGAGAGAGAGTGTGTGTGTGTGTGTGTGTAATGCACCCAAAAGGCATCTCATCTCATTATCTCTAGCCGCTTTATCCTGTTCTACAGGGTCGCAGGCAAGCTGGAGCCTATCCCAGCTGACTACGGGCGAAAGGCGGGGTACACCCTGGACAAGTCGCCAGGTCATCACAGGGCTGACACATAGACACAGACAACCATTCACACTCACATTCACACCTACGCTCAATTTAGAGTCACCAGTTAACCTAACCTGCATGTCTTTGGACTGTGGGGGAAACCGGAGCACCCGGAGGAAACCCACGCGGAGAACATGCAAACTCCGCACAGAAAGGCCCTCGTCAGCCATGGGGCTCGAACCCGGACCTTCTTGCTGTGAGGCGACAGCGCTAACCACTACACCACCGTGCCACCCACCAAAAGGCATCTGTAAAATAAAAATAAAAAGGTGAAGTGTGACAGGATGTGAAGTCAGGTATAACAGCAAAACAGAAACGGAGACATCCAGCTGGGAACAACAGTCATCACCTGCATCTGTGATTTATTTCACATAATTTAATTCAGCCTGTATGTGTGTATATATATATATATATATATATATATATATATATATATATATATATATATATATATATATATATATATATATATATGCGCACACACACACACACACACACACACACACACACACACACACACACACACACGTATACAGACACTATCCAAATAACAGTAGGGTGGATAATGATACAAATAATCACATTTGTGGAGGGTCTTCTGTGGGTTACAGCTATTAAAGTCTAATAAAAAATTTTATACGCAGCAAGTTAACATAGAAGTTATTTATTTATTTAGCATTTCTCTGCTTGTTAACTATGTTACTATATCAAGTAATTTCTTGAAAATGGTTTATTGTAGTAATAAAAACCAGCTTTCTTCCAGCATCTTCAGCTCATCTGGCCAGGCGTCCATCATCCGTCCGTCGTCCGCAGTTCAGTTAAATCCTATCTCCTTCGTCTGTTAATGGAACGCCTTTATTGTCACTGCACAAATGTATAACGAAATTTAGTTCATTAGAGGAGATGAACATGTGCACCACCATTCTTGGGCACTTCAGCCCAAGGTCATCCCATGTATGTCTTTGGACTGTGGGGGAAATCAGAGCACCTGGAGGAAACCCACACAGACACGGAGAGAACATACAAACTCCCGCACAGAAAGGCCCTCGTCAGCCACTGGGCTCAAACCCAGAACCTTCTTGCTGTGAGGCAACACTACACCACCATTTCGCCCTGGATTTCCGTTCCGATTGTTTTATTTCACAGAACTCATCACGCCGCACAAAACCTGGTCATTGTTTTGTCAAATTTTTTTGCTCATGAGTTATTAATTAGGCCAAATTAACAAAATTTCCAGGCCTCTTACTAGAATCCTTGACTTGCAAGCGACGTCAAAGCAAAATAGAAACCCGGATGTCGGCCATGTTGGTGGAGACACAAATGCGGGGTCAAGCGACATTCCATACAAAACATAGTCACGCGTGCGCGACTCTCTTTGTTTCTCTACTGCTTTAAGCGTTCTTTTAGCTCTGCCATATTTTTGTGCTGTATATGGTCACGGTCACAACAGTACTCGTGACCGTGGCACGTTCTGATTTTTTAGAATTCCATCTGTGATTCGGAAAGAGAGCGAGGAAACACTGAGGCTTAGTGCGGAGAGGAGACGAGCGCGGCTGAGCAACATCGGCAGGGCTGATCGAACAGAGGCTAAAACCAAAACAGCTCATTTTTGCAGTGATCATTTTATCTCAGGTGAGATTCCAAAGCTTTCTCGATAATATCATGGAAGAATTTTATTTCGTGTTGGTAGAATTTTGCTATAAAATGAGCATTCTCTCTTGTCGTGGTTGATTCGGTCGTTGTTATAATTTTAACACGTGTATTACCATTTCGCTTCGAGGAGCACCAGCAAAATTATACAACAGAAACAATCCAGACTGGGCACCCGCTCAGAACATGGGCTGTGTTTTGTCCGAGGATTCTTTGGTAGCCGAACCAGATAGAACGCGATATCTGGGTACTCGATGGTCAGTAGAAGCGTCTTATCTTCAGAAAAGTCAGACTTTTTAAAATAATATGGGTCAAAACCACACATATCTATCTTCTCTTTGTATCAAATCTTCGCTCAAGCGTTCAAATCGTGGTAATACTGAGAAAATTCAGCATTGCTTACAGACACGCTTTCAGCGGCTGTCGTCCAAGTTGCTCTGTAGATCCACCATCATGGTGGACGCTCATGACGTAGCACATTTTGATCATGTGGTTGCAAGTCATCTGTTGTATCTCCTCTCTCATTTCTCATCCGATTTCAGTCCTGATCGATGTTTTAGGTCGATCTTCCCTCGAGGAACAAAATGTAGCCCTTTGCTGATTTTCCTGTTGTTTATTTTCGGTTAAATCGTATCGCCTCCTTCAGTTCTCAATGGATTTCAGTTCTGATTGTTTTATTTGAAAGAACTCGACCTTCTGTACAACACTCGGTCATTGTATTGTCAATTTTTTTGCTAACAGATTAGTCATTAGGTCAACTTAATACATTTTCTCATACATGTCAACCTATACGGAATGTCCGTATTTTATACGGATTTGATTCAATAAACGTAGTATACGGGCGTACAAATAAAGTTATACGGATTCTTTAAAAAAACTTCAATATTTATTTAGAGCGATAATCAATTCCCACGATGATAAAAGAGCGCATAACATTTAAAAATGTACCGTACATCACAGAAAGCACAAACAGCCAGTAAAGAGTCTTATGAAATCGCGCATTATCTTGTGGTAGCGAGACTTCGTTCCACTTTTGATCATGCGCACACCGCATTGCGAGAATCCCGCCAACCAGGAAGTAACATTTTGTTTGAAAAGCGTATTTCCACCTGAGCGACTTTCAATAGCAACTGAAAAGATTCTGAATGGGCACTCCAGCAAAGAAATTCAAAACACAATACAGCGGTAGGTTTCTCCCTGAATGGAAGGACCTTCTCAATGGCATAATCCAACCGGCAGCCTCCAAAAACGAAGAATACGCACACTGCACACTGTGTGTGCGTGACATCAAAGTTGCAGCATCGGGAGTGTATGATGTGAAAGAACATTTCAAATCGAAACTACATCAGTGGAATGCAAGCCAAAGGCAAAATCAGCCACTGATGACAGTATTTGCGTGCTCAAAAACTGATATGCCAACAACTGGAAAAGACAGAAAACACAAGGTAGTGGGCGTTTTAGTTCAAGTTAGGCAGTGCTCTGTTTACCCCACAGTAATGCTGACTGTGAGAGAGTTTTCTCTCAAATCAGGAAGATACACACAGAGAGCAGAAAGAACCTGAATGCAGACACACTGACCTGGCCTACTGCAGTGTAAGATCAACACAGACACTTGCTGTGACATGTAGCCTAGTGAGGTATTGGTGCAGAGTGCTAAACAAGCTGTCATGGAGTACAATTCAGAACATTAGAGTGACACTTTGTGTTTTTGTCGAACATTGGAGCTTTGTATTCATTCTGAAGGTTTATTGTTATTAATATTGAATAAAAAGTAACTGGGATATATCATTGTTAATTATCATTCAAATTTTAGGTAAATTATTTTAATTTGCATCTTGTAAGGATTTTATAAGGGAAATAAGGATTTTGGAGGTTGGTTATACAGGTTTGATTGACCAAAGGTTGACATGTACTGTATGTTTTCTTCTGACTAGAATTGTACCTCCTCTCTCATTTATCAAGCAAGTTCAGTTCTGATCGATGTTTCGGGTCGATCTTCCCTCGGGGAACAAAATTTAGTCCTTTGTTGATTTTGCTGTTCTTGTAAACAATTAGTCATGGGGGTTGGCCCTCTCTCACATCGTCACATTTCAGTTCTGTTTGATGTTTTGGTCGTCATGGGTGTTTTGATGGCAGGCCAGATGAGCTACTACATCCTTGACGTTCTGATTCTTTCATCTGATTTTTGAATCTTCACATCAAAACCACATTCTCGTGAACTGAGTTCAGAGTCACCGTGATGTTTAAAGTCAGTGCCAAAATGCAATTTAATGGAATCAGTTCCGCTCAGTATTTAACTAAGCAATGTTTAACGCTTCAGCAAACAGAGCAGACGTTCCAGCAATCAAATGATTCATCTGCTTGAAGACTGCTTTGTCCTCCCACTGGATATTACACACTAGAGTGATGGTACAATTGTCCCTGCTGGTACAGAACGTTTCTTTTTGTCTTTCTGTCTCCGATTAACAGAGTTTACACTCACTAGCCACTTTATGAGGAACACTCATGGATCAAATGGTACTCCAAGATATCTGACAACAGGAGCAAGCTTCACAAGCACACCATCAATGTACAGCATACCCAGAGCAGTTGAGCGTTAGGTACCTTGCTCAAGGGCACTTCAGCCATTCCTGCTGGTCCAGGGAATCAAACTGGCAACCTTTTGGTCTCAAAGCTGCTTCTCTAACCATTAGGCCATGGCTTCAATCATACAATTACTGATATCTCAACGTTTTGACACTCCAGGATGACTTATCTGCAAATCCATGGAAGCAAAGGTGCAGGCCTTGTTCACGGCAGAAGAATAATTACCATGGAAAGTGCTTGAAGTCCGACCATGAGGAGCTTCCACTCAGCTTGTGGGCAGTACTGCCATCATCCTCTCCTCCTAGCAATGCAATGAATTGTGGGAAGAAGCTCCAGGGGAAAGAAAGCATGTCACAGGCATTTCATTAAGACCTCAGGGAAACGTGACAACTTGTGGAAAAGGAGTTTAATATGTCACGCACTTTAACACTAGCAAGTGAACATCGGGGTGTTAAAAAAAACCAGTTAGCTAATGAACTTCTGTCAAAAGGCAGGCACAACTCCATCCTGAGGAACCACACCACTGACATGGATCCATAACAGGAACAATATAACTAAATTATTAAATTAATAAAATGCCATGTTCCAACATTATTAAAGAATTTATTGGTAGTTTGCACTTTAGCGTCAGTAACACAGGAAACTACTTTGCACATGCGTGTGTGGGTTAGGTTTAGGGTTAGGGATTAACATTTTTTTAAAAAATCACAAAGAAAGTTTTTTTGCGGTTATTTTGGTGATTTGAAACAATTTAATGCCATTTTGTGGTTTCTCACACACTCTCCTTGTATAAGAACGATACTCTTTCAAGCTCTCGTCAACAAATATGGTGGAGTTCTGTCACTGAAGTAAAGAGAACCCAGTTAAACAAATGAGACAAAAATATTATACTTGGTCATTTAATTATTGAGGAAAATGATCCAATATAACATATCCGGGAGTAGCAAAAGTATGTGAACCTCTAGGATTAGCAGTTAATTTGAAGGTGAAATTAGAGTCAGGTGTTTTCAACCAATGGGATGACAATCAGGTGTGAGTGGGCACCCTGTTTTATTTAAAGAACAGGGATCTATCAGAGTCTGATCTTCAAAACACAGGTTTGTGAAAGTGTATCATGGCACGAACAAAAGAGATTTCTGAGGACCTCAGAAAAAGCATTGTTGATGCTCATCAGGCTGGAAAAGGTTACAAAACCATCTCTAAAGAGTTTGGACTCCACCAATCCACAGTCAGACAGATTGTGTACAAATGGAGGAAATTCAAGACCCTTGTTACCCTCCCCAGGAGTGGTCGACCAACAAAGATCACTCCAAGAGCAAGGCGTGTAATAGTCAGCGAGGTCACAAAGGACCCCAGGGTAACTTCTGAGCAACTGAAGGCCTCTCTTACATTGGCTAATGTTCATGTTCATGAGTCCACCATCAGGAGAACACTGAACAACAATGGTGTGCATGGCAGGATTGCAAGGAGAAAGCCACTGCTCTCCAAAAACAACATTGCTGCTCGTCTGCAGTTTGCTAAAGATCACATGGACAAGCCAGAAGGCTATTGGAAAAATGTTCTGTGGATGGATGAGACCAAACTAGAACTTTTTGGTTTAAATGAGAAGCGGTATGTTTGGAGAAAGGAAAACACTGCATTCCAGCAGAAGAACCTTATCCCATCTGTGAAACATGGTGGTGATAGTATCATGGTTTGGGCCTGTTTTGCTGCATCTGGGCCAGGACGGCTTGCCATCATTGATGGAACAATGAATTCTGAATTATACCAGCGAATTCTAAAGGAAAATGTCAGGACATCTGTCCATGAACTGAATCTCAAGAGAAGGTGGGTCATGCAGCAAGACAACAACCCTAAGCACACAAGTCGTTCTACCAAAGAATGGTTAAAGAAGAATAAAGTTAATGTTTTGGAATGGCCAAGTCAAAGTCCTGACCTTAATCCAATTGAAATGTTGTGGAAGGACCTGAAGCGAGCAGTTCATGTGAGGAAACCCACCAACATCCCAGAGTTGAAGCTGTTCTGTACGGAGGGAACGGGCTAAAATTCCTCCAAGCCGGTGTGCAGGACTGATCAACAGTTACCGGAAACGTTTAGTTGCAGTTATTGCTGCACAAGGGGGTCACATACTTTTGCCATTTACAGATATGTAATATTGGATCATTTTCCTCAATAAATAAATGACCAAGTATAATATTTTTGTCTCATTTGTTTAACTGGGTTCTCTTGATCTACTTTTAGGACTTGTGTGAAAATCTGATGATGTTTTAGGTCACATTTATGCAGAAATATAGAAAGTTCTAAAGGGTTCACAAACTTTCAAGCACCACTGTACTTAAATAAAAAATACAGTAAATCATTACATTTAAATCTCATCTGGTTTGTATGATTATAAATAATTCAATGCATATTATAATAATGAATATTATAATATGCATATGTGACGGCTCCCGTTGGTGCGAGAGCTGTGAGGAGTAACAGTAAGGCCCCAGACTGTGACAGTTGCAGCAAATGGACTCACATAAAGTGTATTGGATTTTCATCAGACAGGTATGATGAACTTATTCAGTCACAAAAATCCATCCATCATTTATGTGCCACCTGTTTACTGTCGACCATGCCTACTGTCTCAGACATGACTGATGATGAAACCAAACCAGTCAATCCTCCTCTTGATTCAGTAATTGCATCTGAGGAAAATTCTGCGATTACGACAAATGATCCGTATGATGTGTTCAAAACTAGTGGCCTACATTTGATTCATCTGAACACTCGTAGCCTGCTGCTGAAAGTTGATGAATTGTGAAACATAGCCCTCAAGACTAAAGCTGCAGTCAGTGGGATCACAGAGACGTGGCATGACGGCACTATCAGTGATACAGAGATAGAGATACCGAACTACGTGGTGATACATAACGACTGAAATCGGGAAGGCGGAGGTGTCTGCATGTACATCCGCTGTGATCTGGCCTTCAACAGACGAAAGGACTTACAGGACTCAAACCTATCATCTATATGGGCTGAGATTATATTATCCAAAACTAAACCGATTCTCGTCAGAACATGCTACCGCCCACCACGGCAGATGGACTTCTGTGATCTTACAGAACAATGTTGTGTTGCAAACGATAGATTCATGGATATGGAAACTATCTTGATGGGTGATTTAAACACCAACGTTGCCGGATCTAACAACAGCAGTTTAACAAGAAAGTTGAAAGACTTTTGTAATTTGTATCATCTCTCTCAACTTATTCAGGACTATACTAGAATTGGAAAGAGCTCTCAATCTATTATTGATCTGATTCTAATTTCTGATGAAAACAAAATCTCGCAGTGTGGTGTTCTTAGTTGTCGTATCAGTGATCATTGCATGATGTACCAGAAAACGTAAACAGATTGGTAAACACAACAATGTTAAACTGAGATCTATGAAGGGTTATAGTAAATCTCATCTCATCTCATTATCTCTAGCCGCTTTATGCTGTTCTACAGGGTCGCAGGCAAGCTGGAGCCTATCCCAGCTGACTACGGGTGAAAGGCGGGGTACACCCTGGACAAGTCGCCAGGTCATCACAGGGCTGACACATAGACACAGACAACCATTCACACTCACATTCACACCTACGGTCAATTTAGAGTCACCAGTTAACCTAACCTGCATGTCTTTGGACTGTGGGGGAAACCGGAGCACCCGGAGGAAACCCATGCGGACACGGGGAGAACATGCAAACTCCGCACAGAAAGGCCCTCGCCGGCCACAGGACTCGAACCCGGACCTTCTTGCTGTGAGGCGACACCGCAAACCACTACACCACCATGCCACCCTAATTTTAAAACTATGTTTGTCAATGTAATTGACTCTCTTGCTCCTATGAAGGAAGTACAGTTTAAACTGCGTACTGAACCATGGTTTGATGATCCAATTTTGGCAAAGATAAAAAATCGGGATCAGCTATTTTCAGACTTCAAGGAAACTAGAGATGAATCAAAATTTAATCAGTTTAAAAAAGGTAGAAATTTTACCCAAAGGCTAATGGATAAATCTAAAACAGAATTTTTCCGAAACAAGCTGGACGAGGAGAAAAATCTCATCTCATCTCATTATCTCTAGCCGCTTTATCCTTCTATGGGGTCACAGGCAAGCTGGAGCCTATCCCAGCTGACTACGGGCGAAAGGCAGGGTACACCCTGGACAAGTCGCCAGGTCATCACAGGGCTGACACATAGACACAGACAACCATTCACACTCACACCTACGGTCAATTTAGAGTCACCAGTTAACCTAACCTGCATGTCTTTGGACTGTGGGGGAAACCGGAGCACCCGGAGGAAACCCACGCGGACACGGGGAGAACATGCAAACTCCGCACAGAAAGGCCCTCGCCGGCCACGGGGCTCGAACCCGGACCTTCTTGCTGTGAGGCGACAGCGCTAACCACTACACCACCGTGCTGCCCCGAGGAGAAAAATCATCCTGAAAAAACTTTGGAAAACTCTAAAAGGTCTTGGCTCTTCCAGCAAAGCAAAACTATCAACTAGTAATATTGGTCTTCGCATTGATGGTGAAATTCCATCCATCCATCATCTGTAGCCACTTATCCTGTTCTACAGGGTCACAGGCAAGCTGGATCCTATCCCAGCTGACTATGGGCGAGATACACCCTGGACAAGTCACCAGGCTGACACAGAGACAAACAACCATTCACGGTCAATTTAGAGACACCAATTAACCTAACCTGCATGTCTTTTGGGGAAACCAGAGCAAACCCACACAGACAACATGCAAACTCCACACAGAAAGACCCTCGCCAGCCACTGGGCTTGAACCCAGGACCTTCTTGCTGTGAGGCGAGGCTAACCACTACACCACCGTGCCGCCCTGATGGTGAAATTATTTTTGATAAATCTAAGGTCGCACATAAATTTAATAAGTTTTTCACGACAGTGGCATCAAACCTTGTACAGAAACTTCCAGCTGTTACAGGTAAATTTGAGCAAAGTGGAACAGTTTTATGCTGATAAAGGTGTATAACAATACATTTTCTTTCAATCAGGTGACAGAAGAAAATGTTTGTAAATTGCTCAGAAATATAAATTCTTTCAAAGCTTGATAACATTCCAGCAAAATTTGTAAAAGATTCTGCAGAAGGGCAGCACGGTGGTGTCGTTGTTAGCACTGTCGCCTCAGAGCAAGAAGGTCCTGGGTTCGAGCCCTGTGGCCGGCGAGGGCCTTTCTGTGTGGAGTCTGCATGGGTTTCCTCCGGGTGCTCCGATTTCCCCCAAAGACATGCAGGTTAGGTTAATTGGTGGCTCTAAATTGACCGTAGGTGTGAATGGTTGTCTGTGTCTACAACCCCGATTCCAAAAAAGTTGGGACAAAGTACAAATTGTAAATAAAAACGGAATGCAATGATGTGGAAGCTTCAAAATTCCATATTTTATTCAAAATAGAACATCGATGACATATCAAATGTTTAAACTGAGAAAAAATATCATTTAAAGAGAAAAATTAGGTGATTTTAAATTTCATGACAACAACACATCTCAAAAAAGTTGGGACAAGGCCATGTTTCCCACTGTGAGACATCCCCTTTTCTCTTTACAACAGTCTGTAAACGTCTGGGGACTGAGGAGACAAGTTGCTCAAGTTTAGGGATAGGAATGTTAACCCATTCTTGTCTAATGTAGGATTCTAGTTGCTCAACTGTCTTAGGTCTTTTTTGTCGTGTCTTCCATTTTATGCTGCGCCAAATGTTTTCTATGGGTGAAAGATCTGGACTGCAGGCTGGCCAGTTCAGTACCCGGACCCTTCTTCTACGCAGCCATGATGCTGTAATTGATGCAGTATGTGGTTTGGCATTGTCATGTTGGAAAATGCAAGGTCTTCCCTGAAAGAGACGTCGTCTGGATGGGAGCATATGTTGCTCTAGAACCTGGATATACCTTTCAGCATTGATGGTGTCTTTCCAGATGTGTAAGCTGCCCATGCCACACGCACTAATGCAACCCCATACCATCAGAGATGCAGGCTTCTGAACTGAGCACTGATAACAACTTGGGTCGTCCTTCTCCTCTTTAGTCCAAATGACACGGCGTCCCTGATTTCCATAAAGAGCTTCAAATTTTGATTCGTCTGACCACAGAACAGTTTTGCACTTTGCCACAGTCCATTTTAAATGAGCCTTGGCCCAGAGAAGACGTCTGCGCTTCTGGATCATGGTTAGATACGGCTTCTTCTTTGAACTATAGAGTTTTAGCTGGCAATGGCGGATGGCACGGTGAATTGTGTTCACAGATAATGTTCTTTGGAAATATTCCTGAGCCCATTTTGTGATTTCCAATACAGAAGCATGCCTGTATGTGATGCAGTGCCGTCTAAGGCAGCTGGGCCATAGAAGGTTCACGCTGCATGCTGCACGCTACACGCTACACGTGTGTAAAGAAAAGTGGACAAACGTAGCATGACTTGCTCTGGGCCATAGAACGGCGTTCACGTTGCACGCTGCACACTTCACGCGTGAAGCGAGAAATGAACATGCACACTTTTTTCTAGGCGTGAAGATGGAAATTCCAGTCAATGCATGCGGTCACCGCCGCGCCAGCCAATCAGAACGGGTCTAGGGAGATAACTCTATGCTTTGGGGAAAACTTCAGAAAAAATATAATTGAATGGTATAATTGAAAAATAGTTCTTCATAGGGATTGTCAAGCAGATTATAGAATGTTCGGTGAAATTCACCACGGGTTTCTCTCAGAAGGAAGTGTTCTCGGCTCCAAATTCTGTTCCTTTTTCTCTTCCTCTGTCTCAGTAAAAGCAGAATGAGGCAATCGTCGTCATCCGAAGAGTCCATATTGTTGGTTACTCGGTCAAAGTAGAACAGACGCAACACGTGAACATCCAAGCATGAAGTTTAATGGCCCAGGGTCCGGTTCTTCACGTGAACGTGTAGCGTGTAGCGTGCAGCATGCAGCGTGCAGCGTGAACCTTCTATGGCCCAGCTGCCTAAGGGCCCGAAGATCACGGGCACCCAGTATGGTTTTCCGGCCTTGACCCTTACGCACAGAAATTCTTCCAGATTCTCTGAATCTTTTGATGATATTATGCACTGTAGATGATGATATGTTCAAACTCTTTGCAATTTTACACTGTCGAACTCCTTTCTGATATTGCTCCACTATTTGTCGGTGCAGAATTAGGGGGATTGGTGATTCTCTTCCCATCTTTACTCCTGAGAGCCGCTGCCACTCCAAGATGCTCTTTTTATACCCAGTCATGTTAATGACCTATTGCCAATTGACCTAATGAGTTGCAATTTGGTCCTCCAGCTGTTCCTTTTTTGTACCTTTAACTTTTCCAGCCTCTTATTGCCCCTGTCCCAACTTTTTTGAGATGTGTTGCTGTCATGAAATTTCAAATGAGCCAATATTTGGCATGAAATTTCAAAATGTCTCACTTTCGACATTTGATATGTTGTCTATGTTCTATTGTGAATACAATATCAGTTTTTGAGATTTGTAAATTATTGCATTCTGTTTTTATTTACAATTTGTACTTTGTCCCAACTTTTTTGGAATTGGGATTGTATGTGTCAGCCCTGCGATAACCTGGCGATTTGTCCACGGTGTACCCCGCCTTTCGCCCGTAGTCAGCTGGGATAGGCTCCAGCTTGCCTGCGACCCTGTAGAACAGGATAAGCGGCTACAGATAATGGATGGATGGATGGATGGATGGATGGATGGATTCTGCAGAAATTATTGCTGCTCTACTCATTCATATGATGAATTTATCTATATTACATGGTGTTGTACCAGATGATCTCAAATATACTCGAGTTGTTGCATTGTATAAAAAGAATAGTAAAACCAGTGAAGGTAATTATTGTCCTGTGTCTATTCTTAATGTGATATCTAAAATATTTGAAAGAGTGATACATGACTATTTGCATGAGTCAAATTTGTTATATGAATTTCAGTCTCATCCCCTCATCCCATTATCTGTAGCCACTTTATCCTGTTCTACAGGGTCGCAGGCAAGCTGGAGCCTATCCCAGCTGACTACGGGCGAAAGGGGGGTACACCCTGGACAAGTCGCCAGGTCATCACAGGGCTGTCTACCGATACATGTTTATTGCATTTAACTGATTATATTTGGCTAGAAATGGACAAGGGTAACTATGTAGGAATGGTGTTGCTTGATTTACAGAAAGCTTTCGACACGATTAATCGTGAGACTTTGTTTGGTCAATTGAGGTGTATGGGTTTGTCTGACTCTGCTGTAAATTGGTTCAAGTCATATTTATTAAATCGTAAACAACTTGTTGATCTTTCAGGCGTTCAATCTAATCTTGAAAATAACCCACGTGGAGTGCCGCAAGGATCGATCCTTGGGCCGTTTTTGTTCTTGATGTATGTTAATGGCTGTGAAAATGTAAGTTATTGTTGTATGCTGATGATTCTGCATTGTTAATACCTGGTCACAATTTAGTCACTTTACAAAATCAACTTGGTGAAGAATTATCATCTGTTAGTGATTGGCTAACAGGTTATCTTTACATCTTGGAAAAACTAAATCTATACCGTTTGGCTCTAAAAGTAACTTGAAGAACAATTCGAATTTGGACATTGTGTGCAAAGGTATTGAAATCAAATATTACTCGAAAGTTAAGTATTTAGGTGCAGAGTTGGACCAATCCTTAGATGGCGAGGTAATGGCCGAAAAGCTACTGAGTAAGGTATATGCCAGATTTAAATTTTTATATCGAAAATCAAAATTTTTAGATTTAAGAACCAAGAAACTGTTAACATCAGCACTGGTACAGTCATTATGCCTGCTCTTTTTGGTACTCAAGTTTGACTAAGAAAACTAAAACAAAACTGCCGATTTCTCCGAATAAATTGGTTCATTTTACTCTAAATTTACAACCAAGAACATCAGCATTTACTGAACACTTCAAAATCTTAGGGTGGCTCCCTATCCGGTATAGAGTAGAGTGATTAAAACTAAATCATATGTACCGAGTGCTTGATGGGATGTCTCCAATTCCTTTCCATTTCAAGAAGACATAATACTCGTTCTAGTCAACATTCACTTGTCAGTCCTCATTTTGGTGCTTTTGGTAAGTTTTCATTTGGTATCACTGGTGCTCAGTTATGGAATAGTCTTCCTTCTACTTTAGTCAATCTTTGTTAAATTTTAGGAAAAATCTCATCTCTCATCTCATTATCTCTAGCCGCTTTATCCTGTTCTACAGGGTCGCAGGCAAGCTGGAGCCTATCCCAGCTGACTACGGGCGAAAGGCAGGGTACACCCTGGACAAGTCGCCAGGTCATCACAGGGCTGACACATAGACACAGACAACCATTCACACTCACATTCACACCTACGCTCAATTTAGAGTCACCAGTTAACCTAACCTGCATGTCTTTGGACTGTGGAGGAAACCGGAGCACCCGGAGGAAACCCACGCGGACACGGGGAGAACATGCAAACTCCACACAGAAAGGCCCTCGCCGGCCCCGGGGCTCGAACCCAGGACCTTCTTGCTGTGAGGCGACAGCACTAACCACTACACCACCGTGCCGCCTTTAGGAAAAATGTTAAGTCTTATATGTTTAATGTTATGACTTCTATTGAGAATCTTCTTCTTCTTCTTCTTTTGGCTGCTCCCGATTAGGGGTCGCCACAGCGGATCTTTCGTCTCCTTTGCTCCCTGTCTTCCGCATCCTTCTCTACCACACCTACCACTTTCATGTCCTCTCTCACCACATCCATGTATCTCCTCTTTGGCATTCCTCGTTTTCGTTTGCCTGGCAGCTCCATCCTCAACATTCTCCTCTCTTCTCAGGATGTGCCCATACCATCTCAGTCTCATCTCTCTTACCTTAATTCCCAAGCTCTCCACATGTGCTGTCCCTCTGATGTGCTCATTCCTTATCCTGTCCAACCTCCCATCGCAAACCTTAACATCCTCAACTCCGCCACCTCCAACTTTGCCTCCTGTCTCTTCGTTTAGGGTCCGGTCTCCAATCCATACATCACAGCTGGTCTCACTACTGTCTTATACATCTTACCTTTCACTTTTGCTGGGACTTTCTGATCACAAATGACTCCCGAAATCCTTCTCCAACTGCTCCACCCTGCCTGCGCTCTCTTTCTCACCTCACTATCGCAGCCCCCATTTTCCTGCACAGTTGACCCCCGGTACTTGAATTCACCAACTTTCTTTACGTCTACTCCTTGCATCTTCACTACACTCTCATCCCCATTCTCATTGATACACACGTATTCTGTTTTGCTCCTGCTCGCCTTCATTCCTCTTCGTTCCAATGCATCTCTCCAAACCCAACTCAACCTCCTTTCTACTTTCACCACATATCACAATATCATCCGCAAACATCATGTTCCATGGTGACTCTTGCCTCGCTTCGTCCGTCAAGCTATCCATCACTATGGCAAACAAGAAAGGACTCAAAGCAGATCCTTGATGAAGTCCCACCTTCACCTTGAACCATTCAGTCGTTCCAGCTGCACACCTCACTGCTGTTTCACTGTTCTCATACAGGTCTTGCACCACTCTAATATGACTTCTATTGAGAATAATGATTTTATTTTATTTTTTATTAATTTTCATGTATTTTTAAAATTAGTATGAGGTTTATATCTCTCTTTTATGTCACATCTTGTATTATGGGGACCACAGTGGAAATAAGCTTTTAACTTTTTAGTGTTATCCCCGGCAATATCTACAGTATTTTGTATTTTATGTATTTTTTTATACTCATGTTTATTTTGGATTATTTTGTTACGTTTATCATTTTTATGTACTGTATTATTGCCAAATCCATGGTGGTGTAGTGGTTAGCGCTGTCACCTCACAGCAAGAAGGTCCGGGTTCGAGCCCCATGGCCGGCGAGGGCCTTTCTGTGCGGAGTTTGCATGTTCTCCCCGTGTCCGTGTGGGTTTCCTCCAGGTGCTCCGGTTTCCTCCACAGTCCAAAGACATGCAGGTTAGGTTAACTGGTGACTCTAAATTGACCGTAGGTGTGAATGTGAGTGTGAATGGTTGTCTGTGTCTATGTGTCAGCCCTGTGATGACCTGGCGACTTGTCCAGGGTGTACCCCGCCTTTCGCCCGTAGTCAGCTGGGATAGGCTCCAGCTTGCCTGCGACCCTGTAGAACAGGATAAAGCGGCTAGAGATAATGATATGAGATGAGATTATTGCCAAATCAAATCAAATATTGTATATATTAAAAAAAAAGAATAGTTGCCTTGGTTTGTGTATTTATTTATTGACATCAATACTTATTTTCCTAGATAAATCTTATATATGTACTTAATAACATTGTTTTTACGTTTTATCTCCTTTTTAAATTAACTTCTTAATTTTACATTTAAAAAATAAAACAAACAATCCACCTTAAGACTCTTATTTGTGTTGTCGCTGGCGTCACAGTGTACCGGAAGTGTGAAGCCGGTAGTCATGGCGGCTCTCTTTGGCGCATCGTATTAGCCGTGAAAATTGTAACGTTTTTTGTGTTTTCTATTTATTATTTTGTTCTCTTTCGACTTGCGAAGAGACGCTTATAGAGTGAGTATCCACGTCGCTAATAAAAATCTAACTTTAAGTTGTAACTAACTCAGGAAACGCCTTTATAAAGTGACATCGGGAGCGGCTAGCTGAATGACTAGCTTGTGCATAATGGGGCTGAATACCAAATAGCTCTGTACTTTGTATATCAGCGCACTAGTTAGGGAGTGATGTGCTAGGAGTTTATGCACTACCTAGTGCGGTTTGTGTATAATACGGAGTAATTTGGGATACGGGCCACAGAAGTGTTCAAGCTGCTAATGTTGTGGTGGATTTTTTTTTTGCATTTGGCATTCGATTCCTGTATACGTTAATTTTATTTGTATTATTTAATGTATATTTTGAATATTTTACGCTTTTTGTAATATAGTTTACGTGTGGATTTTGCACTCTGAGCTGTAGTTTAGCTAAACAAAGCGGATAACATTAGAGTTGATTCACTGATTCATTGATTCACTGAATTGAATCGAAACTGTGTCAAATGCTCTTCTGGGTGATAATAAACATCCTGATTGATGTACAGGACATTCTGATTAAGGTACTGAGATTTTTAAGGAAGTATAAGTGATTTTTAAAAATGCAAATAATAATAATATACAGATAACGTGGTGATAACCATGACTAATAAACCTGACATTCACTCGGCCACTGTGGCTCTCTGCATCTCATCTCATCTCATTATCTCTAGCCGCTTTATCCTTCTACAGGGTCGCAGGCAAGCTGGAGCCTATCCCAGCTGACTACGGGCGAAAGGCGGGGTACACCCTGGACAAGTCGCCAGGTCATCACAGGGCTGACACATAGACACAGACAACATTCACACCTACGGTCAATTTAGAGTCACCAGTTAACCTAACCTGCATGTCTTTGGACTGTGGGGGAAACCGGAGCACCCGGAGGAAACCCACGCGGACACGGGGAGAACATGCAAACTCCACACAGAAAGGCCCTCGCCGGCCCCGGGGCTCGAACCCGGACCTTCTTGCTGTGAGGCGACAGTGCTAACCACTACACCACCGTGCCGCCTGGCTCTCTGCATGTTTGACAAATTAATAAGTGTGTGTGATTTATTTAAAAAAAATAAAATCTTTCTTCAGGTGATGAAGCGTGGCCGGACGGAGCAGATCCAGCATGCTGTGGTGCAGTACCTGAAGAGACGACAATATGTTGATGTGGATGGTTCGCTGAAAGGCGCCAAGCTGTCTCAATCTGCCGAGGAGATGGCCACCAACCTCATGGGTACTGTAGTGGTGTAGCTGTGATGATGATGATGATGATGATGTCATTATTATAACCAGTAGAGTTCATCAGACCAGGTCTGATTCTTCTGAAACAGGGTACTGAATTGTAATACCTGATACAGAGGCGTTGCATAAAATAAAAAGATGGTCAAGATGTGTGTGTTTGGTACTTGTTTGTTTAAATCATCTCTCTGCAGAAAACGTTCACCAAAATCACTACACTTTTGACAGGAGCATGAAGGAATTTTAATTTTTTTTTTTTTAAATAATAAGAATTTTGTATGTGTGGAATAAATCATATCTTGTTTCCTTTCTACAGTTCAGACGGAGTCGAGCTGCGCGAATGTGGTTTCTGCAGCTCCGTGCCAGTCAGACCCTCAGCAGTATGAAACTCAGTTCTCCAGGTTATGCAGCTTTCTGCTGGGTGAGTAACACACACAGCTGATTCTCGTCACACAATTCAGTCAGTAGTTTTAATGTAGATCGTTAAATTCAGTAGATTCAGATCTTGGAAAAGCTCTCGGACTTTTCATCATCACAGAATGAGGACGGGAAGAGCAGAAATGCTGCCCTTAGCAATGGACGGTTGAGTTAATGTTGGAGGTTCTCGTGTATGTGTGTGTCAGAGGCAGAGGCGCCGCTGGGGCGGGAGGTGAGTTCGGTTCTCTTCCCTCTCTTCCTCTACCTGCACCTGGACATGGCGCGCTGTGGCCTGAAGGGCGCCGTCGACTCCTTCTTCAGCCGCTTCCACTCCTCCTTCCAGCAGGACGCTGAGCAGAGAGCCATCGTGGAGCATCTCCGAGGAGTCGTCACGCCGCAGGTCAGTCACCATGGCAACAGGCCAACAACATTCCGCACAGGGTTCTCGCTGAGCTGCCGTTGTGATAGTGACTTTGACCAAAAAAAAAAAAAGCAGACGCGTTTGCATCAGATACTCGCAGCTCTGTGCAGTTGCCATGACGACAGACACTCAGGTCAAGTTTCCAAAAATAAAGACTTATGGCACAGGTCAGTCACCATGGCGACACTGATCTGTAGCTCAGGTTGGTAACCATGACGGCGTTGACTTGGACCATAGTTTGATCGCCACCATGACAGCGATCCATGATTGCACAGTGCAGTTGTCATGGCAACTATGATGAGGATATAAAATCCAACACGCCCACAGGGTCCTGGTGTTAAAATTATCATCGTTAATATAAAATTAGGTATTAAAAGGTTTTCTATTGAACGTCAATTATAGCTACCGCAGTCACCCTGTATTCCTCTTTAATCCCCTGTGTGTGTGTGTGTGTGTGTGTGTGTGTGTGTGTAGGACGTGGCCTCCAACTCCAAACTGTGCTCTTTGTTGGAGCATAAGTATGTGGTGCACCTGACGGATGAGGCCTACACTTACCTGCTGCGCTACCTTCAGAGTGATGACAACAGCGCCCTCTGCAGGGTGTTCAGTACACACCTTCAGGTCGCAACGCCTCTTCTGGAAATCGGCGTTAATCATTTTCCTGATTAAAATTCTCAGGTAAAAATGACCAAATCCAATCTGCTCCACAGGTGGAGGTTTCTGCCGCGCGTCGCTCTGACTACCAGCTCTACAGGGCGGGGCTCACTACAGGAAACACCACCTCTACGTCCTGTTCCAGCGGCTGGCTGGGCATGGACGGGACAGAAGGGGCGGAGTCGGTAGACGTCACAGCAGGGTTGCCGCCTCAAAACGAGGCTGCCATGGAGGCGCTTCAGGACTGCATCAAGCGTGTACGCGAGGGTCCTCCGTCCCTCACGACCGTCTGCTTCTACGCCTTCGAAAACACGGAGCAGTTGTTGAACGCCGCCGAGGTGTCACCGGACAGCCGCCTGCTCGCTGCTGCTTTTGATAACTCCGCCCTCAAGCTGTGGAGCCTCCGAGCCAGGAAGCTGAAGGCAGGGCCTTGTAGGGCCAACGTGTCCAAGATACGCCTCGCCTGCGACCTCGTGGAGGAGGAGGTGAGCGAGCGAGAGCCGTAAATCACATTTACTTTATCCTGAAAGCTGGATTTCGTAATGTTTGTTATTGTTTGTGACTCAGACAGAGGAGGAAGAGATGGGCAGTGAGATGAAAACCCTGCGCGGTCACAGCGGCCCGGTGTACGGTGCGGCGTTCCTGCGTGACTCCTCAGGTCTGCTCTCGTGCTCCGAGGACTGCACAGTGCGCTACTGGGAGCTGCGTGGTTTCAGCAATGCTGCCGTGTACCAAGGCCACGCCTACCCAGTATGGGACATAGCAGTGAGTCCGTGCGGTCTGTATTTCTGCACGGCGTCACGCGATACCACGGCACGTCTCTGGACTCCGGCTCGCGCTCACCCGCTGAGACTTTACGCCGGGCACCTGGCCGACGTCGACTGCGTGCGTTTCCACCCAAACTCAAGCTACGTTGCTACGGGATCGACCGACAGGACCGTCCGGCTGTGGAGCACGCAGCACGGCGGCTCAGTGCGCCTCCTGACAGGACACCGAGGTCCCGTACTGGCGCTCGCCTTCTCGCCTGACGGCAGGTCAGAAACCAGATATATCATGATGATGTCATAGCCAACATCTGGACAGAAGTGAAGAAAACAAACATTGTGCGTTTCTTCTTTACCCTGCAGGTATCTGGTGTCCGCAGGCGAGGACCAGCGGTTGCGGTTGTGGGACTTGGCAGCAGGTGGCATACTGAAAGAGCTGCGTGGACACACGGGCGCCATCACCAGCCTGGCGTTCAGCCCGGACAGCTCGCTCATCGCCTCGGCCGCTCAGGATAACTCGGTGCGTGTCTGGGACGTACGGAACGCCCACGGTGGAGGCGCGGTACCTCCGGACGGCTCCAGCCCCGAGCTGGTTGGAGTTTACACAGGAGAGACGAGCAGCGTCCTTAACGTCCAGTTCACCGCCTGTAACCTGCTGCTGGTCACCGGGACGGCGCAGGAGAAACACGAGCAGTGAGTGTGAGATGGAGTGGATCTGATTCTAGTTCAACGCTCGGATGCACTAAATACACCCACTACGTCTACGTCTGATCCAGGATCAGTATTTTTCCTTCGAATAAACTTGTTAGTTGATCTCAATCATGCAGCTATTTGTAAATCGTCATACGAAGCTCTGAATTTCATGTTATGGTATGTTTCAGTGTCTGTTAAATTTTTTTTAATATCTAATTTTTTGTATCTATGTACAGGGATTAGTGGTTTTGCATTTGAAGCATTTAAGGAAATGTCTTTTTTTTTTTTTAAATAAATATATTGTTTAGCACCTGCTTTGTTATAGATGGCACTTAACATCTGAGAATGAATAAAACCTCGAGATGTTCTGGTAAAGATAAAGCATTCTTGTATGTCTAGAGTCACATTCCTACTACATCACGAACCACTACATGTTCAGTCTATCACATGCCCCTTTTCCACCAAAGCAGTTCCAGGGCTGGTTCGGGGCCAGTGCTTAGTTTGGAACCGGGTTTTCTGTTTCCACTGACAAAGAACTGGCTCTGGGGCCAGAAAAACCGGTTCCAGGCTAGCACCAACTCTCTGCTGGGCCAGAGGAAAGAACCGCTTACGTCAGCGGGGGGGGTGGAGTTGTTAAGAACAATAACAAGACCGCGAAAGATCGCCATTTTTAAGCGACGAGAAGCAGCAGCTGTACAGATGCGAAGTCATCCATTCTTCTTCTTATTATTGTTGTTGCCGCTGCTGCTTCTTCCGTGTTGTTTTTGCTTTGATATTCGCGCCAAGGTTTATGCAAACGTAGCGACGTAACTGACGTATACAGCGACGTAATGACGTGGCTCCGCTTAGCACCGCGAGCTATGGAAAAGCAAACTGGTTCTCAGCTGGCTCGCAAGTTGAACGAGTTGTGAACCAGCACCGGCTCCAAACCAGCCCTGGAACCGATTTGGTGGAAAAGGGGTCATAGTGAACAAGGTCGAGTTGAAATGACAATTTGTAATCTTTAGCGCCCTCTGCTGCATGTAATATGAATAGCTATGCCAATACAAGCATTAAAGGGGAACTGAAGTCATTTTTAAACTTGCTTTATTTCTTAATTAACGTGTTTTTCGGTTTTAGTAACCTTATATCGTGACTCGTCTCGTATCGTCCGTTTGGTCCACGGCAGGCGTCGCTTATCCACGCGATCTTCATGAGACTTGTGCGAGACTTCGAAACGTCAAGCGTCAGCCAGGTGTCAGTGCCGAAATGAAATATTGCACAAAAACGAGTTTAAATGACGATTACTGCTGCTGACTTTTTTTCAAACTTTCCTGATTGCTATCAAAACAAACAAAACTTCCGGCTCGATTACATCAGCGTTCGAAAGAGGGCACGTGCGGCTTTTGACAATGTTGGCGACTTTGATTTCCGCTGTACGTTTTACTTCCGTCCTACGATGTCTTGTACAGGTCTCAGCGAATCTTGTTTACGGCCGCCGCTTTGACATATGGACTGATATATTACAGAGCATATTTCAAACACTCATAACTCGCTATAGCAGCGACAAAATAGCGATCAAAAATGCATTCCGATATTTAATAAAATAAGAGAAATAGAATTCTGATGATAAAAAAATTTGCCTTCAGTTCTGCTTTAACAAGTCTTCAGCTTCCTCTCATCCCACTCTTGGTTGAATGTATGGCTTTGTGTGTCCACATGGGGCGCCCTTCCTGTGGAGGGCGGCCCCGTGTGGACAGTTGGGGGTCGCACCTGGAGGATGCTCTGGACTCTTGCAGTGGTGCTTTTGTGGCTGGGGACTGCAGTTGACTTGCTGACTTTGGGACTGCGGTTGTCGTGAACGGTTTTGCGCTCGGGTTTCCGTCGGTGGGGGGTTTATAGCATCAACGAAGCTGACTTTTATGTTAAAACTGTTAATGTTATAGTCATGCTGTCTGTTGTTGCCCAAATGAGGATGGGTTCCCTTTTGAGTCTGGTTCCTCTCGAGGTTTCTTCCTCATGTCGTCTGAGGGAGTTTTTCCTTGCCACCGTCGCCACAGGCTTGCTCATTGGGGATAGATTAGGGATAAAATTAGCTCATGTTTTAAGTCGTTCAAATTCTGTAAAGCTGCTTTGCAGCAATGTTTATTGTTAAAAGCGCTATACAAATAAACTTGACTTGTTACCTTTTGACGCAAATCGACTGAACGGTTCTGTTTTAGCTGGGGCGGGGCTAATTTCAGGGTCGGAAGAATGTCACTTGACGCATGGTATAAATGACATTATTCTGTTTACATTCACTGGATATGAGAAATCACATGCTCTGATTGACTACTCTGCTACTAGGCTATCAGCTCATATACCGTGAGTAGAGAAAAATAAAATGGCGGCGCATGTTGCTGAACCAACCGAGGACGAAATCAAAACCACTCGAAAACAAAAATACAAAAAAGCAACAAAATGTGGAATAAAAGTATTTGATGGTAAGAACGTATCTTTTAAAAAATATATATTCAAGAATTATCGCATTTTTCACAAATTGCTGCTGTTATTTTGCCGGTTTGTTTACATTCTAAACGGAAATGGTTTTGTCAGCTATTTTGTACAAAGTTTTTATTTATCGAATTTGCAAAAATAAAACTAAAAACGCTCCGTTTCTCAGAATCCAGTGAATGTGGATAGAATAAAACAGTTATTCCACTCAATCCTGTCGTACATGGATTATAGCCGACTCGGTGCTACGCGCCTCGTCGGCTATCAGCTCATGTACGACTCGATTTCGTGGAATAACTTAAATACGTTGTTAAAATACGTTACCGGTTAAATGTACATGACACGTACGTGTATTTGTTTAAAAAAAAAAAAGTTCAGATACCAACATCTGAAACCATGTGACATCATGTTAGCATATGGTATTGTGCTAACGAATTGGCGACACGAAGCCTTGCCGCTGTGATTTCGACGTGAAAAATGTTTCCATTTCAATTTTGCTAAATATCGCTTTTTGTTTTAAAAGCTTTTTCGAAATTCATGTTTCCCTTATTCATTTTTTTCACTTTGCAATTTCAAATCATGCATTAAACAGGTTAATGGAAACCTACCTAGAGATCCAAACATAATTCATGACTAATGATGTCAATCAAAGCAAACCAGAGCGAACTGGAATCTGCTCTATGAAAAGATCAAGAAGAGGAAATGCATCTTTGTTAAAACATTTATGTACGGAAGCCGCGAGAGGCCCTTCATATAATCTTTTTTTATTCGAGAGGCCCTTCATATAATCTTTTTTTATTCACCTTGTTATCCCGAGATAACGACATAATTAATTCAGGATCTCGAGAAAACAACACAACTAATTCGAGATCTCGAGAAAACAAAACAATTATTCCGTGAACTTGAGAAAACAAAACAATTATTTCATGATCTTGAGAAAACAGCTGAGATTTCTAGCAGAGCTGCGCCCCCCTGTGGGTCAGACAACGAAGACTTAGAAATTGGCGGACATGTAACAGAGCAGAAATGGCTTTTTACGATGCCTTGAGAGAGAGGGAGGTCCCAGAGGAGACATTCTAATGACCAAAGTTGCGTCTATACAGAATGAGAAATAGCCCCAAAGTCAGCATATCACAAGTCTCTTGGCGCACCTGAATGAACCATTTCTCAGCTGTTTACTCGAGATCATGAAATAATTGTTTTGTTTTCTCGAGATCTCGAAATAGCGGTTTTGTTTTCTCGAGATCTCGAATTAATTGTGTTGTTTTCTCGAGATCCTGAATTAATTATGTCGTTATCTCGGGATAACAAGGTGAATAAAAAAAAAGGATTATATGAAGGGCCTCTCTCGGCTTCCGTATTTATGGCATTTAAACAGTATCTTTAAATGTAGAGAGTGAGAGGGTGGACAAACTGAATGTGCAGAGCATTATCAGCAAGCGTGAGCATTAACATGAGTAATATGAGCACTTCAGTTCGGCGAGCACTGAGTACTGAAAAATGTGTACGCGCTTTGGGTCTCCACTTTGCTCTCAAGTCAACATGCAATTCACGCTTATTTTTACTGACCATACACGCCGATACTGTGCTCTGCGTCCAGGTTGTCCACCCTCATGATTTCTATTAAAAAAGGATAGGTTTGAAATGCGAAAGCGTATTAAACACGGCACCCGGGAGAAGAAGTTCATTACAAGCAGCGCACAGCAGAAACCAACATAAACAGAGCTAAATAAAATGTTCCATGACAACTCTGATTGGTTGATACTAAGTATGTTTAGTTTAGTATCAGTATCAATGCATCCCCCATTAAAACAACAGAGAACCTTTATTCCCAATGTTACACTCAAATGAACGGTGTGCCTTTATTTTTTTTTTAACACACCCGGACCCAAATCAGTGTTACCTACTTACACTGTATTCATAGATGTGTAATTTCCATCAGCTGTTTATGAATGCACTCAGATAAGAAAGCATGCAGATGAGTAAGTAAAATGCCGGTGAGTGTACAATGGGGAATGGTGAAGATGTCTTTCTAACAAAGCATGCTGCATGCTATACATTTTTGGCAACATTTCAGTGGTAGAGAAGAGGGCTTTAAAGAGGAAAAACATGTCTGACATGTTGCTCTGAAACTCATTCTAGCTGTGTCTGAAGTTTCTGACAGAGATCGTTTTCTCTGTTTTTACTTTTCTTCTGGGGGTGTGTATGCATCTGGGGCTGGGGATGGCACTGTCTGGAGATGCTAAATGTTTATATTTTATATGTTATAAAGTGTTATTAAACTTTGTACTTTTCATACACCAGTCAACCAGGTTTGTCCTTGCAATATTGGTTAAAGATGTAAATGCCACATTGCCTTGTAATATTGGTTAAAGACGTAAATGCCACATAGCCTTGCAATATTGGTTAAAGATGTAAATGCCACATTGCCTTGCAATATTGGTTAAAGATGTAAATGCCATATTGCCTTGTAATATTGGTTAAAGACGTAAATGCCACATTGCCTTGTAATATTGGTTAAAGACGTAAATGCCACATTGCCTTGTAATATTGGTTAAAGACGTAAATGCCACATTGTGAAATATGTGTAGAAAGCAACGTCGCTTGGTGTGTATTTTGAGAAACGCTCCAGGTTTCTAGTGTGCTGACTTTATTACTAATTATGGTCTAAAACAGTGATTTGAATCGTGGTGGTAATTAGGATCCAATTAAACAACTCGCGTTAATGATACACAAGCAGTTCATTTACAATGGAAATCTAACGATGCGGAGCGAACACCAAAGTGAAAGTCTGTCTCAAGATGGAAGCAGGACAGAAATAAAGGTACAGTCCACCAGTTTCTTGATTTATGCTAATCCTAGAATGAGAGCTAATAGTTTTGCTAAATATTTTAAGATATAAGAGCTCATCAGTAAATGAAGATGGACAGATGCTATGGTTTTTAAAAAAAAATTATTTTCAAAACAATACTGACTTCTCAAAAATTTTGATTATTATTTTTTTTAAATCAGGGGTGTTATTTATTTATTTATTTGTTTGTTTAAAGGTGTGGTTTAGCCCATAAGTCACCACCCCTAAAATGTAGCTGATCAGATCAGGCGTAACGTATTTGGTGTCCGACTTTTGCTTCTTTAGTTTTGCACCTGGTTATTCAAACTAATTTCCAGGCCAGAAAAATATAAACAGAAGCTTGAAATGATGGATACGTTGCATGATAGAACAGCGAGTCTTTCGGGCAATTTTCAAGTCATGTGTTTGTTACAGGTCTGTAAACACTTTAAATATTACAGACTGCACCTTTCGGCAGCTTTTACGCTTGCTGTTTTTCTCGATCGCAAATGCACTTTGAACATGTCTACCACAGTATCTTCAAGGAAACACTGTAAACACGAAGGGTGGTGGTGGGAAACCCAACAGTAGAAATATCAGCAGTGTTAAGGTCATGGTGTATAAATTCTGGCTCTGACAGTTCCTTAACCTCGGCTACATCACTCCAGTTCATGACTCTTCTCAACTAAGGAAACGTGAAAGACTAAACTTATCACAACAGGAAATGTTCGGCTAGCTGTCAAATTTGGTGGGGTACAGATACTCTCTTTTAAATCAGTGCACCTTTGTTACACTCCTTATAGATCCACCTCAGCCAATCATAAACCAGTTAATAAGGGTATATGACCTATAAGTCTTAATAGTCCTTATATTTGTAGTTTCCTTACATGTAATTGAGGTTATACTGACTTTACAGCATTCCAAATGTATCATAGTAGCTCTCACACAGCGGGAGTGTCTGCAGGCGTGGTGACTTTCCCAGGACGTCAAACCAGTTTCTCTTCTAGAAGTTTGAACAACCTGCCAAGCCTGTCCACACACATACACAGAGACACACACAGCTGAGTGTCAGTCAGCTCAGGCTCGGTGAGCTTGTGTCAGTTGAATTCTACATCATCAGGCCTTTGTTTCGTCTTCTTTTTACTCGAGTGTGTGTATCCCGCAGCAGGTGTCAGGATGCCTTATGCTCCCACTCTGTTCAGCACCTCGGACAAAAAGATCCAAGCCGTGGATACGCAAGCTGATGGCAGGACCTACGAGCAGCTGAGGCAGGAGTGCCTGCAGAGGAACAAGTTGTTTGAGGATCCTGATTTCCCCGCCAAGGATTCATCTCTGTTCTACAGCCAGAGCGTCCCAGTCAGCTTCGAATGGAAGAGACCTGGGGTATGTACAGAACCACGGTGTAGAGAATTACAATCTGAGCGCAATACCAAGAGCTGTGGTTAATTTTTCATCAGTTGTCAAGAGCAAGAAATATTTCAGTTAAACATCTACACATTGATCTGTTTGGGTTTTGAGTAAAGTCGTCGACTCGTTTTTTCTTAAACAGTGAAATGACACACTTCATAGACTTGAACTCAGACTCTTGAATCCTACAAGAGTGCCAGTTTAACTGGATACTTTTCGATGCCGCTTCAAGCAATAATGGCTAAAAAAATGACTGGTATGTTACTGATGATAGCCATTTTTTAGAGAAAATCTGTGTGTTTCTAGCACAGTGTTAAGGTTTCGGGCTTGTAAGTGGAAGTGTGAGTGAGGTGAGGCTGGACATCCTGGGCCTTGAGAGAAAAGCAGGGGCCATGTCTAGTTCCTAAATCATCCCAAGGTTCTCTGATGCAAGGGAAACTTATCCCTGAACAGATCATACCCGGTAGCCTTCCATGATAAGTGAGAAACTTAATCAACAATTTAATCAACAGCAGAGTCTAACCTTTTACCAACTAACCAGGATTCAGCCTATTAAGGGATGATGACCCTTATTGGTTACACCAAGGGTTTTCAAAAGTGTGGTTCAGGGACCCCCAGCAATTTATGAAGCATAACAAGGGGGTTTGTATAGTGGTCCAAATCACAACCCACCACTACCAAATATATTTTATTGCCAATTTAGTTTTTAGAGTTATTAGCATGTTTGACTGATCACTTGAATTTAATGGGTTTATTCTTCTTCTGGCTGCTCCCGTTCATTCGGGTTCACCACAGCAGATCCGTTTGATTTGGCATAGGTTTTACACCGGATGCCCTTCCTGATGCAACCCTCCCCAGTCTATCTGGCCTTGGGACTGGCACTAAGTGTGCACTGTCTTGTACAACCCCAGTGGCTGGGTATTTTACCTAATCTGCATGTCTTTGAACTGTACTGTGGTGGAAACCAGAGTACCTGGAGGAAACCCACACAGACACTGGGAGAACATGCAAACTCCACACAGAAAGGCCCCCGTCGGCTATGAGGTTCAAACCCGGAACCTTCTTGCTGTGAGGCGGCCGTGCTAACCACTGCACCAATGTACCACCCCAAATGGGTTTATTCCAAACCTCAAAAAGTCACTGTACTATTAAACAGCAAAAGAGAAGGGTCTTATCTTTAATTTGGTAACTTGCCAGTCCCCACCCACCACTCAGCTCTTGCCTATCATACAACATCTACCAACCAGGGAAGGTCAAGGCTAACACATGCTTCCTCTGAGACATGTGAAACTAGTCTACAACATATTTTCAAACCGCTGCTCGTGCATCGCAGGACAGAGTAACACACTAGGAGGAAAGTGCTATCCGCCCTCTTCCTCATACATAAGCTCACAGAGTCCTATGATTGCCTCACATTGCTGTGATTGACAGGGAAGACAGAGTATGCCCCTCCCATTCAGAAAGTGCAGCAAATTTTCATTCCTTAGCTCCCGGCTACAAATGGCTGTGGCATCATCAGCACTCAGACTCGCAATCTCCGGACGATAGGGTGAACACTTTTTTGTTGGAACGCTGCTGAATCAGCACGCTGAGAAGCCTAATGTCTGCTTTAAAGGAATAGTTAGCTATTTTAGCCACCTAACTTGAATGCAACATTATAGATATGCAAACATCAGACACCAAACATCAGGATCATGGTGGATCCATGGGAAAACTGGGAGCAAGGCGAGGACACACCCTGAACTGGATGCCAGTCCATTGCAGGACACCACATTCACACCTTCATTCACACACTCATCAGACCTAGGGGCTTGGGACAGTCACTAATCCGCAAGCACATTTTTGGGAGAACCTGGAGGAAACCCATAGTTCCATGAGGATAACATGTAAAATTCCACACAGGCAGTAACCCAAGCTCATGATTGAACCAGGGATCCATCATGTGAATTGAATCAATTGATCAAAAACAGGACGAAACAATAACTTGAGAAAATGAACCAGTTTTCAAGGAATACTTCAAAGTCTACCAACCCAGTCTCGATCTACTGCATCTGTAACACATGTGTGATTATCACAGAGAAGAATGTCAACACAGCGGCACGGTGGTGTAGTGGTTAGCGCTGTCGCCTCACAGCAAGAAGGTCCGGGTTTGAGCCCCATGGCCGGCGAGGGCCTTTCTGTGCAGAGTTTGCATGTTCTCCCCGTGTCCGCGTGGGTTTCCTCCGGGTGCTCCGGTTTCCCCCACAGTCCAAAGACATGCAGGTTAGGTTAACTGGTGACTCTAAATTGACCGTAGGTGTGAATGTGAGTGTGAATGGTTGTCTGTGTCTATGTGTCAGCCCTGTGATGACCTGGCGACTTGTCCAGGGTGAACCCCGCCTTTTGCCCGTAGTCAGCTGGGATAGGCTCCAGCTTGCCTGCAACCCTGTAGAACAGGATAAAGCGGCTAGAGATGATGAGATGAGATGAGATGAAGAATGTCAACACATTTCCTTGCACTGAAAAGTTACAGACATCCCGTTCAATTCAGAATAATATTTAATGGAAGTCTAGGGGCAGTTGTAGACCTCCTTACTCAACCCACTGATTAATACAGCTTTATGGATTGTCGTAAATAAAAGAATCTAGATTCCTCTTTCACTTCTTTCTTCTCTTACTAACACAATGAGTTTTTCTGATTCAGTCCATCAGTCAAGAAAAATGTACATAAATTTGGCAGGGGTTCCAATACTTTTGGCAGCGAGATTGCAATTGGCCCCTCAGCTGTCAAGGAACGTTGTGTCGTTGTGGTTGTTAATTTTTTATTTTTTTTAATCTTTCAAACCGACTTTTTAAATGTAATTACACTGAAGTATAAACTGATGACTAGTTGAGTCACACAGCGGGTTTTGCAAAGCGGGTGTGACGAGCACGATAAACACTTCTCAGTAATGTTTTGCTGATCATTTCTTGGCTGTCATGCAGCGGCTTGGATGTGAAAATATAGGCACATTTATTTAAATGAATACCTCACACAATAAAACATCATGCGAACATGACAGGAAAAAAACGCTAGCAAGTTAGCAAGACTTCATATTCAAAATGCCAGGTGGCTACTTGGGCATTGTTTCAAATTTTTGGGTGACGTTCTTCTTCACACTCTCAGAAAATAAAATACCTTATTGTACCTTTAGGGGTGCAACGGCTTGTCACTGGAGCAGTACACAATTAAGTATTTATTTGTACCTTTTATATACTACTTGGGGGGCGGCACGGTGGTGTAGTGGTTAGCGCTGTCGCCTCACAGCAAGAAGGTCCGGGTTCGAGCCCCGTGGCCGGCAAGGGCCTTTCTGTGTGGAGTTTGCATGTTCTCCCCGTGTCCGCGTGGGTTTCCTCCGGGTGCTCCGGTTTCCCCCACAGTCCAAAGACATGCAGGTTAGGTTAACTGGTGACTCTAAATTGAGCGTAGGTGTGAATGTGAGTGTGAATGGTTGTCTGTGTCTATGTGTCAGCCCTGTGATGACCTGGCGACTTGTCCAGGGTGTACCCCGCCTTTCGCCCGTAGTCAGCTGGGATAGGCTCCAGCTTGCCTGCGACCCTGTAGAACAGGATAAAGTGGCTAGAGATAATGAGATGAGATGAGATATACTACTTGGGACCATATATGTACCTTTTTGGCCCTAAAAAGGTACGCATAGATACCTTGAGGTCTAGTAATGAGTCGTAGGAGGTACATTAGTGTAGATTGTACCTCGGGGGACAGAAATGGACTCCTACTGTCTACTTTCTAACAGTGCAGTGTGCTTGGGCAAGTTTTATTTCGTAATGCTAATGTACAACGTAATAATGATTACTGCTAGTTAGCTGTGATGGTTGCTTTTGCCATTAAAATGTATATTAAAGGCTTTATTTCTTAATTGAATTGAAAAATGTTGTATGATTCAGGTTTTAGTTGGGATTAGCGCTACACACACATTTATCTTACGATACTTGTGAGGACCTTGCGTGGATATAACAGTTAACGGATGCTATGCTACACCTAAATCTAACACTAATCTTAACTTCAGAAACCAAAAAAAGAAACCTTTTAGATCTTTTAGTTTTGTAATAATACAAGCTGCGGTTTCTTCATGTCTCTAAAAGCAGTTTCTTGTAGGGACCAGCCAAATGGGGACCAACCAAAACAGTCAGATACTGTATCCCGATCTTTTTGGAGACATTTGGTACCCATCATGGCATAACACATCCTCCTCCCTTCCCTGAAAGGTTCCTTAAGCTTGTGATCGGACAACTTTACGTGCCCTTGATAGTTTAACTGCATTTTTCACTTGGGTGTTCACGTATCTGTGGAGGTGTGTGCGTGTGAAACAGTATGTCATATTTTTCACTAGATTGCTGCTTGATCGCAACAGTAAAAATGTGACCACACCTCGCAGAAACAGCACAGGTGTCTCTCCCCGCCCTCCTCACAACAGTAATGTGCTTTAACAGCATTCCGGTGTGTCACATCAACCCCACACATTTATTTACTCTGAATTCTCTCTCTCTCTCTCTCTCTCTCTCTCTCTCTCTCTCTCTCTCTCTCTAATGTAGGAAATCTGCCAAAATCCTAAATTCATTGTTGGAGGAGCAACCAGGACAGACATATGTCAAGGACAGCTGGGTGAGCATTGCATATATAAGTGTAATTTCATTACTCAATACTTCACGAAGTGTAACTTTGAAGGCATCCAATGTCCACCTTAGTTTTGCACAGGATCTCCAAGATGGCCGCCTGATAATGTTCCAGTATTCAGATACATGTTTATAGATTACATTCCCAGTACAATGGTTGGACACTACATGTTCACTTGTCATATTTTTCCTTTAATTTCTCTCATGCCAAGCATGAATATTTGCCCCTTGAATATTTCCACATTTTTGTACTGGAACTGAAACAGAATTGGGAATTAGGATTATACCGTACGCCATCCCTTTATACAAAATAGCCCATAATATTAGAGAAGGGATCAGTATAGTTTGCAAAATGAGTTATCAATTCAAATTTAAAAGTCGTGAACGAACATTTGTAAGTATTGTAGTCACTCCTAAATTAGTCACCATTAGGAGTCACATACTGTAATTAGTTATATGGAGTTGACTGGTGCACGATAAAAGTTTGTTAAGGAACATACAGTGGATATAAAAAGTGTACACACCCCGTTAAAATGATCGGTTTTTCCGATGTAAAAAAATGAGACCACGATAAATAATTTCAAAACTTTTCCCACCTTTAATGTGACCTATAACCTGTACAATTCAACTGAAAAACAAACAAATCTGTTAGGGGGGAAAATATATTTTTTTAAAATGTACAATAAGCTGGTTGCCTAAGTGTGCACACCCTTAAACTAATACTTTGTTGAAGCGCCTTTTGATTTAATTACACCATTCAGTCTTTTTGGGTTCGCACCTGCCATCAATTAAACTAACTCTGATTAACCCCAAATAAAGTTCAGACATTTACTCAGTTGCATCCTCCAGCAAAAGCCAGGGTTCACAGAGAGCTTACAAAGCATCAAAGGGATCTCATTGTTGAAAGGTATCAGTCAGGAGAAGGGGACAAAAACATTTCCACGGCATTAGATATACCATGGAGCACAGTGAAGACCGTCATCAAGAAGTGGAGAAAATATGGGACAACAGTGACATTACCGAGAACTGGACGTCCATCCAACATTGACGAAAAGACGAGACGAAAACTGGTCAGGGAGGCTGCCGAGAGGCCTACAGCAACACTGAAGGAGCTGCAGGAATTTCTGGCAAGTACTGGTTGTGTACTACATGTGACAACAGTCTCCCGTATTCTCCATATGTCTGGACTATGAGGTAGGGTCTAAGAAAAACATCCAGGCCCGGCTAAATTTTGCGAAAAAAAAAATACACCAACTCTCCCAAAAGCATGTGGGAAAATGTGTTATGGTCTGATGAAACCAAGGTTGAACTTTTTGACCACAATTCCAAAAGGTATGTTTGGCGCAAAAACAACACTGCGCATCACCAAAAGAACCCCATACCCACGGTGAAACATGGTGGTGGCGGCATCATGTTTTGGGCTTGTTTTTCTTCAGCTGGAACAGGGGCTTTAGTTGAGGTGGAGGAAATAATGAACAGTTCTAAATACCAGTCAATTTTGGCCCAAAGGAGTGCTTTTGAAAGGAAGAGTGGGCAAATATTGCCAAGTCTAGATGTAGCAGGCTGATAGACTCCGACCCAAAAAGACTGAATGCTGTAATTAAATCAAAAGGTGCTTCAACAAAGTATTAGTTTAAGGGTGTGCACACTTATGCAAGCAGCATATTGTACATTTTTTATTTTTTTCCCCCCGAACAGATTTGTTTGTTTTTCAACTGAATTGTACAGGTCACATTAAAGGTGCGAAAAGTTTTGAAATTATTTATCGTGGTCTCATTTTTTTTTTTTACATCAGAAAAACCGATCATTTTAATGGGGTGTGTACACTTTTTATATCCACCGTACCTAAAGAAACAGCATCATGAAGAACATATCTCACCATGCACTATTAAATCCATAATGGAAAGACTATGGCACAAAAACGACTCTGCCTTGAGGAGCCTGTCTACCAAAATAAGGATGACTCTGAAGGAGCTGGAGATATCCACAGCTCAGATGGGAGAAGTTGTTTACAGGACAACTATAATCCGGATGCTTCACAATGCTAGGATTTATGGACGAGTGCCGAGCCATGTGAAAACCTATTTGGAATTCGCCAAAGGTGGTTCGGAGACTCAGGAAACATTTGGGAGAAGGTTATCTGGTCTTGTGAGAGCAATTATTTTTGTCCTTGGTACAGAGTGCTACTGTAGTGAATCCCTGATGTGCGTGGAGTACAGAAGCACGGCAGGCGGGAACTGAAGTTCTTACAAACTTTATTTCTATTATATATATCTAGCTTTCCAGCTGACTCACTCCCACACACATGCATTCTGGTCGGGAGAGTTCCTTTTCTCTGCTCTCCCCCTCCTTTTATGCTCCGTCCCTGTAACAAACACACACACACACACATTAATTGACAGCAGGTGGAATGACTTAGCCACTTACCTTCCCTGACCCCGCCCTCCATTCACAAACTGCTGCTTGGCCACGCCCCCCCGCCACAGCTACATTTGACAGAAACCCAACACTCCTTATCATCCTGAGAACACCATCCCGAAAGTGAAGCATGGTGGTGGAAGCATCATGCTGAGCCTCTTGTTTGCTTCTCTTATTGGATTACTTTTCTCTTTTTTTAACAGTAAATTCTGACATTTGAGCATTCTGACCATCTCAGAGGTTCTCAATAAAGCATGACAAACTTTAATTATGACACAATTGTCATAGATGACACATTGTCAATAAATCAGATTAGTCATTTTATAAATTTTAATTAAATAACAGGGCCAAATCCAAAGAGAACTTATTGATCCTAACCATTTTGTCTTATAAAAAGTACAATTTATATATTATATGTCGTCAAGTCAAGTAAATTTTATTTGTACATTGCTTTTAACATTGTTGCAAAGCAGCTTTACAGAAAATGAAAGACTTTAAGCTAATTTTATCCCTAATTTATCCCCAATGAGCGAGCCTGTGGCGAATAGACCTTATCATAGCACAGAGACAGCACTGGTTAAAGTAGTAAATGACCTACTGTCGGCATCTGATCAGGGCTATGTTGGATTGCTTGACCTTAGTGCAGCCTTTGACACCATTGATCATTCCATTCTGTCGTTCTGTCATAAAGTCATTCTCTCATTCCCTGTGTGTTATAGATTCGACAGTTTTCAACATTTGGATCTGTTATTGTCTCCTAAGTGTCATCTTGTACCTTGTTTTAACAGCAGCAGAGAAACAGTTTTGGTGTCTGACAGACAACTCCAGAAGGGAGATGTTGACCCTGTAGTGTGTGTGTGTGTGTGTGTGTGTGTGTGTGTGTGTGTGTGTGTGTAGGAGACTGCTGGTTGTTAGCAGCCATCGCCTCACTGACACTGCACGAAGAGCTCCTGGCAAGGGTCATATTACCTGAACAGAGTTTTGATCATAGCTACGCTGGCATCTTTCACTTCCAGGTGAAGCTCAGCAGCCCTGGAGTTTGGTATTATGTTCAATTTAATACCTGAATAAATAAACAACTGAATAAACTGATGTGTTTGTGTGTATATTATAGTTCTGGCAGCATAACCAATGGCTGGATGTGATTGTAGATGACAGACTGCCATGTGTGAGGAACAAACCAGTGTTCCTCCATTCAGCCGAAAACAACGAGTTCTGGAGTGCACTGCTGGAGAAGGCCTATGCCAAGTATGGCTTATGCCAAGTTGTTTTCATTCAGTAGTTAGCCTTCACTCACCAGATTAACTCTTTCCACTAGCGTACATACATGTCAACCTTTGGTCAATCAAACCTGTATAACCAACCTCCAAAATCCTTATTTCCCTTATAAAATCCTTATAAGATGCAAATTAAAATAATTTACCTAAAATTTGAATGATAATTAACAATGATATATCCCAGTTACTTTTTCATCTCATCTCATTATCTCTAGCTGCTTTATCCTGTCCTACAGGGTCGCAGGCAAGCTGGAGCCTATCCCAGCTGAGTATGGGCGAAAGGTGGGGTACACCCTGGACAAGTCGCCAGGTCATCACAGGGCTGACACATAGACACAGACAACCATTCACACTCACACTCACACCTACGGTCAATTTAGAGTCACCAGTTAACCTAACCTGCATGTCTTTGGACTGTGGGGAAAACCGGAGCACCCGGAGGAAACCCACGCGGACATGGGGAGAACATGCAAACTCCGCACAGAAAGGCCCTCGCCGGCCACGGGGCTCAAACCCGGACCTTCTTGCTGTGAGGCGACAGCGCTAACCACTACACCACCGTGCCGCCCCCAGTTACTTTTTATTCAATATTAATAACAATAAACCTTCAGAATGAATACAAAGCTCCAATGTTTGACAAAAACACAAAGTGTCACTCTAATGTTCTGAATTGTACTCCATGACAGATTTTTTAGCACTCTCCACCAATACCTCACTAGGCTGCATGTCACAGCAAGTGTCTGTGTTGATCTTACACTGAAGTAGGCCAGGTCAGTGTGTCTGCATTCAGGTTCTTTCTGCTCTCTGTGTGTATCTTCCTGATTTGAGAGAAAACTCTCTCACAGTCAGCATTACTGTGGGGTAAACAGAGCACTGCCTAACTTGAACTAAAACGCCCACTACCTTGTGTTTTCTGTCTTTTCCAGTTGTTGGCATATCAGTTTTTGAGCGCGCAAATACTGTCATCAGTGGCTGATTTTGCCTTTGGCTTGCATTCCGCTGATGTAGTTTCGATTTGAAATGTTCTTTCACATCATACACTCCCGATGCTGCAACTTTGATGTCACGCACACACAGTGTGCAGTGTGCGTATTCGTCGTTTTTGGAGGCTGCCAGTTGGATTATGCCATTGAAAAGGTCCTTCCATTCAGGGAGAAACCTACCGCTGTATTGTATTTTGAATTTCTTTGCCGGAGTGCCCATTCAGAATTTTTTCAGTCGCTATTGAAAGTCGCTCAGGTGGAAATACGCTTTTCAAACAAAATGTTACTTTACGGTTGCCGGGATTCTCGCAATGCGGTGTGCGCATGATCAGAAGTGGAACGAAGTCTCGCTACCATAAGATAACGCATGATTTCATAAGACTCTTTACTGGCTGTCTGTGCTTTCTGTAGTGTACAGTACGTTTGTAAATGTTATGCGCTCTTTTATCATCGTGGGAATTGATTATAGCTCTAAATAAATATTGAAGTTTTTTTAAAGAATCCATATAACTTTATTTGTACGCCCGTATACTACGTTTATTGAATCAAATCCGTATAAAATACGGACATTCCGTATAGGTTGACATGTATGAGCGTAGCACTCATCAGGTTAGTTTTCTCTTATTAAGCTTGCTTTTGCTCACACTGTTAGAAATAGGGATACAGTAGGACTCCATTTCTGTCCCCCAAGGTACAATTTACACTAATGCACCCCTTACGGCTCATTATTAGACTTCAAGGTAACTACGTGTACCTTTTTAGGGCCAAAAAGGTACATAGATGTTCCCAAGCAGTATGTAAAGGGTAAAAATAAGTACCTTAGAGGGTACTGCCCCAGTGACAATCCATAAAGGTACAATAACTTAAAGGTACAATAATGTATTTTATTTTCTGAAAATGCACCAGTTAGCTTGCTTTGCCAGGTTATCTTTCACTTGCTAGTTAAGGTTCGTTTATTAGATTGGTTTTTTTTTCCACTGGGGTAACACACACCAAGTTAGTGTTCTCTAAAGCGTTTGCTTTTGCTTGCTAATTTGCTTTTACTTGTTAGGCTAGCTTTTTATCATGAGGCTAGCTCTTCTTCTAAGTAGCGCTCACCAGGTCTCTCAATAGGTTTGATTTTTCTTGCTAGTTCACGTTCAGTTTCTAGATTAGCTATTTTCACTGGGGTCGTACTCACCAGTTTAGTTTTCTATCACAAAGCTTGCTTTCATTTGCTCGTTTGCTTTCTCTCACTAGTCTTCTTTTACTTGCTAGGTTTGTTTTTGTTTGCCAGTTTGTTTCCCACTTATTATTTAATGTTCACTTAGTAGGTTAGCTAAACTCTGTGATTAGCTTTTACTTGCTCAGTAGATTACCTTTTTTGCACACTCAGTTAGCATTCACATGCCAGAATGTGAACGCAGAGGATCAATAAAAGCTTGTTGATTGGTGAGGGGAAAGCACACACAAGAGTTTCTTTACCCAGGAATAGCCTCGCTTAGCTTAGATACAAAGGAAAGAAACTGGTGAGTTCATGTAGGTGTTGAACAGCCACCAAATATTTCCAGTTTGTACTGCAGATTGTAGCCACAAGAATAACATGAACCTCTTTCGAAAATGATCGCATGTTGAAGTCCCTTGTATTTTTTAAGGGCATATTATTAAGGGGTGTGGCTCTGAGATGTATTTTATTGTGCACCGTGTCTGTGTCTGTGCCAGGCTGAACAGCAGCTATGAGGCCCTGAAGGGAGGCAGCACCCTGGAGGCCATGGAAGACTTCACCGGTGGAGTCGGAGAAATATACGAGACCAAGAAAGCTCCTGGAGACCTTTTCACCATCCTGAAGAAGGCACTGGATAGACGCTCCATGATGGGCTGCTCCATAGATGTAAGAATGAGGCAAAAGTTTCAGCAAAAGCAGTGAGCTTTCACCCTCCTGGTTTATCTAGTTTCTTCATGACTAGGGTACTAGTTTGGAAGACTGGAATAGAAACCTTACAATATTGTTGTAGGATTCTACAAAAAACCTTGAAGGGTTTCCCAAGAGGGACAGCCAAAAAACTGTAGATCTGATTTTTTTTTTTAAAAGAGCATAGAACTGGACAAAAGTGTCAAATTTAATTGGTATTTACAGTTTATTTGATATTATCCTGGTAAATTCACAGATCATAGTGTAATTGCAGCTGTACTACTAAACAATCTTGATTATACACTCTTATCTAAAGCGCTACATCAACAGTTCATTGGATAGTTCAGGGTTCTTGACTTCCAAAATAGGTACTACTTGAAACCCCAATAAGGAAACGCTTAATTTATGGTTCAGGCGATGAACAAGAAAGATGTCGGACTTTTATGCAGATCTGCAGCCTAAGAAATTTAAAAGTAAACAAGCTAAATGCCAGCATCAGCAACAACAACAACAACAACAACAAATACTGTATGCAAATAAGAATACATATACCTTGCTATCATGCTAACACATTAATTTTAAGTGCAATTCTCTCTCTCTAGATCACCAGCTCAGCTGAATCAGAAGCTCAGACATCCTCAGGCCTGGTCAAAGGTCATGCCTACTCCATCACCGGCCTGGAAGAGGTAATTCCACCAGCTCTGTATATATATATATATCGCTAGCACTCTTTGTTTGCATAAAAGCTGTTAAACTGAAATTATTTGTGCTTTCACATGACATAAACTAGCCTCTGAATCTTTTTCTCAATCCCCCTCTGTGTGGTCGTTTTTCTGCAGGTGAACTACAGAGGCGGAAAAGTGCGACTGATCCGTATCAGAAACCCCTGGGGTCAGGTCGAATGGAACGGCCCTTGGAGCGATAAGTATGACCCTGCTAATCATGATTTCGACCAGTGCTGAAAAGATGCCTAAAGATACCAAGTCACTTTTTTGCTTTTAAATATAGAATTTGACAATTATTGATCAGTCAAGACATATTCGTTGTTTGATGGTTGCTAATTTTGTCTTGCATATAAGCTACAAGGCTAATGTAGCTACCCTGCTTCCTGTCATCTACAAACAGTGAGGTGTATCTAAATAGTGGAAGACTATGGAGGCGGCCATGTTGAACAACCACACTGAATTTATTGGCCAGTGAAGTTTAGTATGGTTCCACCTCTTATAGACCCCACCTCCCAATGTTGGAGGGTGGAACAATACTGGAAAAATTACAATATTTATAATGTAGTTCCATTTTAAACTGGAAAAAACAGGGACTATGGAGCTTAACAGTGTCATTTGAAGCAGTTGGTTTCTATCACGTTGTAGCTTCTTTGTTGATACCAAATGTGTCTTGGCTGATCTGTAGGAAGACTTGAACCTGGAGGTATAAGTATCCTAATTGCAAATCTAGGATTTGGTTTAACTTTACAGTTATATACTGTGAACAAAATGGAAATGAAATTGAAATCAACGTTATCAATGTGCTTCTGTTCCCTTGCAGTTCCAGAGAGTGGAGCATTATTGATAAAGCAGATAAGACCAGACTGCTTGAAAACGCCACAGATGATGGAGAGTTCTGGTATGAGCTTTGCTTGGATTCTTCATCACAAATGATTTGAATGTGCCCTGTGATAGCCCTGCTTTGTTCTGATCGAAGTTCATAACTGAAATATTCCACATGGAACTACATGATGTCCAATCGATGCCTGCCTTTATTAACTCTCACCATGGACCCAAACAACTTATTGAACTAATAAGGTATTTTTGTATACTTAAGGGTTTTCAGCTTCCTAAAAGGGATTGAGGTTTCTAGGGGAAGTGGCGGCTCAGTGGTTAAAGCTTTGTGCTGCCGATTTGAAGGTTGTGAGTTTAACCACACCACCGTACACCACAAAGCTGCCACAGCTGGGTCTTTGAGAAACCTCCTTACTTTGCAACTTCTTGGTTGTCTCAATTGTAACTCACTTTGGATAAAATCTCAACTCATCTCATTATCTCTAGCCGCTTTATCCTGTCCTACAGGGTCGCAGGCAAGCTGGAGCCTATCCCAGCTGACTACAGGCGAAAGGCGGGGTACACCCTGGACAAGTTGCCAGGTCATCACAGGGCTGACACATAGACACAGACAACCATTCACACTCACATTCACACCTACGGTCAATTTAGAGTCACCAGTTAACCTAACCTGCATGTCTTTGGACTGTGGGGGAAACCGGAGCACCCGGAGGAAACCCACACGGACACGGGGAGAACATGCAAACTCCATAAAGAAAGGCCCTCGCCGGCCACGGGGCTCGAACCCGGACCTTCTTGCTGTGAGGTGACAGCGCTAACCACTACACCACCGTGCCGCCTTGGATAAAATCATCAAGCAAATATAAATGTAGCATAGAACCCTTTCAGATAAGGGTGCCTCAAAGGGACAACTGAATCCTTAAGGGTAGATATTCATAGACTTTTCAAACAAGGTTTGATCCCTTATTGTTTACCACAGAATTACCAATACACCATATGTTGTGTTTTAGGATGGAGTTTGAAGACTTCAAGGTGAACTATGACAGGGTGGAGTTGTGTAACCTGACTCCAGACTCCCTGACAGAGGACACCAAGAAGTGGGCGGTGAACATTCTGGAGGGCAGCTGGGTTCGAGGCTCCACCGCCGGAGGCTGCAGGAACTACATTGGTAAGTGCAAAGTTTAAGAAAAGAGCTTACTTTTGTGTTCTTCCAGAAATCATTGGGAGGTCAGATGGCAAATCAGCCAAGCCTAAAAACTGCACATTATGCAAAGGAAGCCAGTGTCTAATGTGAATAGTAACACAACAGATGTGTGTAATCATATCACTATTAGACATACAGTGGAATTACCTGTAAGAAGGACCTCTGAGGCAACTTCGATGGCCAAGTTTCCAAATCCAGGCATTAGGAACTCTCAGCCGGTGCAAAAGTTTGTCCCTGTAAACACTTCAGACTTTTCGATTTCCAATTGTTGATTGTTTCTCCACCCTTAGACTTGTAAAGGAAGATGTGATTAGATTCCATGGTTACAAAATAAAGTAAGAGTTTTAGTTAAAGCCATGTTGGTGAATGTCCACCAGACCTCCAGGCACTAAAGGAATCCAACCCTCTCCCTTCAATCCTGCTCTCCATCCTAACCTCCCCCTAGAGAAAGTCATAGTAATGTGGTCTCCTGAGCCAGAAAGTGTTGGTGAAGTGGCAGCCCCTTTTGTTTAACCCCTGATTAACTTCACATGTCTCTTTCCTCCTCAGACACCTTCTGGACAAATCCTCAGTTCAAGCTGAAGCTAGAGGACGCAGACAAAGATGATCAGTGCAGCGTCATCGTGGCCCTCATGCAGAAGAACCGACGCAGACTGCGTAAGGAGGGGCTCGACCTGGAGACCATCGGTTTTGCTATCTATCAGGTCAGGGAGTGTGAGAGTCATTCTTCTGCGCTCTGAATAAACAAGTGCAGAGTTTGGAAGTCTGAGTCTTTATCTCTGTTTTTCCTCCAGTGCCCTGAAAACGAGGACCATGCAGAAAAGGATTTCTTCCGCTTTAACAGTTCAAAAGCACGCAGCCGTACCTACATCAACACACGCGAGGTGTCAGAGCGTTTCGCCCTCCCACCAGGCAACTACCTGTTGGTGCCCACCACCTTCCAGCCCCACCATGAGGCAGACTTCCTGGTGCGCATCTTCTCTGAGACCAAAGCCGGAGCACTGTATGTACACTATCGCTCTGTGTAATTGATTCTAACAGGAAATACAATCAATCAGTATGCAAATAAAATATATCCGACAAAGTATGTAATATTTCTATAAAACGTGTAAGGTTCAGGCAGTCACGTGAAAATGTCACAAGTTAGGCCACATGGGCATTTGATTCATTATATTGCATGAAATATCAACACACACTTTGAAGGTTTTTGAGTTTTGTGGATAATGGATCTTTTTTCTTACACTAAATATGTAAGCAGATCTGTGCATTACACAAGGAACATGGGCTAAAATTTTGGTTTGAACTTAAAATACTGATCATATGCTGTGTGTGAACAGGGAGGTGGGCAACACTATCGGAGCTGACCTGCCTGATGTGAGTGACTTTTTTTTTTAACACGAACGTTTCTTTGTCATTCTTTATTTTCCTTATTTACACTATAGACCTGATTTCCTTACAGAGGAGGTTTAGAGGGCTGAGCGGGATAGATTAAAGGTTAAACTAAAGAAAGATAGGCCTACTGCACAAATCAAGACTTGTTTTATGCTCCATATTTCACTGTACTCATAATAAGATCATATTTCAAGATGAAACACGTCTAGTGGCCAGCTCTTGGAACGTGGTGGTGGTTATACCTTCTTCTGAAGTGGTCATAGCAGCACTGAACGGCGAGAGGCAGGTGTTGGATTTGCTGTAAATAGACTGGTACCAACATCCAGAATTGTGACACCCAAAGGCATTTTTGAGACAAAGTCGGCAAACAGTCTTATTTTGTCAATTTGGGTGTGCCGAATTCAAATCTGCAATATGCCGAGCTCTATCTGACCTCTGTTGACCTCTAGAGGTCATTGAACTTTGGGCCTGTAAACGTCTCAGCTGAACCCAGTTTCTCAGCTTTCTAAGGAATGAAATGTACTAAAATGATTAATGAAGTTAGCAAATGGCCTTGTTTGTTAAATGTTTGGGTGCTGAATTCATTTTTCATTTGTAAAACGACATATGACCTCTGATAACCTCAAGGTCATTAAACTTGGCCTATGGAGCACTTGCATGTGACGTCACAGCCGATCTAGATTGTGACAGACGCCATCTTGTCGGTCAAACGCCATATTCCGCCTTCTACTTCTGGTTCTACTTCTGCTTTTACTTCTACCTTTTCTTCTGGAAAACCCTACTATATACAATTCTACTACAACGGCTGCGGCTACAAGCTCTCCCTACCTGTGCACGTTTTTTATGTTTTTTGTGTGTATTTTTGCGTGTTGTTCGTCTGTATCAGACTTCAATATCCACTACAACCATATGGACTTACTGGACATTGGTTTCCAGCAGAAAATGATGGTTTGTAGCGATTTCCATCGCATGCACAACATTCCGGACGAGAAAAAAAAAACCCATTCCGGACGAGATAGCGAGACCAGCGGGGTCTCCGTGGATTGTTATCGGAAGCAAAGCGAAGGAGGCAGCGCCGGGAGCGGAAGCAAAACCGAGGCTGCAGAGCCGGCCTGTTGACTAAGCTCAGAAAACAGCCACTCAAACCTCCACTGCTAAGCCTCTATCTCTCCAACGCCAGATCCATGTAAACAAGACGGACGATTTGGAATTACCTTATTCTATTCTATAATCGGCTGGTCAGTGCATCTAGTATCAGTACTAGTAATACTTAAGTGACTTACCCATCCAATGAGGATTCTTGTTTACAAGATGCCACATCTGAGTCGCTGACAAATCCTGAATTTCTGTAAAGATAACTGTGCAGAGATTTATAAGCACGCAGTGCTTCACCACTGAACAGTGAGGGAAAGTTAATGAGGTAATTATACACGTCCGGGTATTCCGCTGGCAGTTCAAAATCCGGTCGTGAAAACTCCGTCTGGAAAGCCATAAGGGTCACTAATCTGTAGATCATTTATTTATATATATGAACAGACAAAAAACAAATAGAAAGGAACAAATACAACATTAAATGCCGTATTTGTTCCTTTCTATTTGTTTTTTGTCTGTTCATATTCTTTTTGGGGGAGTAAAGTCAGTTTAAAAATGCCATTAAATGCATAGGCCTATAGGCCAAGTTTAATGACCTTGAGGTTATCAGAGGTCATATGTCGTTTTACAAATGAAAAATGAATTCAGCACCCAAACATTTAACAAACAAGGCCATTTGCTAACTTCATTAGTCATTTTAGTACATTTCATTCCTTAGAAAGCTGAGAAACTGGGTTCAGCTGAGACTTTTACAGACCCAAAGTTCAATGACCTCTAGAGGTCAACAGAGGTCAGATAGAGCTCGGCATATTGCAGATTTGAATTCAGCACACCCAAATTGACAAAATAAGACTGTTTGCTGACTTTGTCTCAAAAATGCCTTTAACTCCTTAAATAAGCACTTTTTTGAATTTTGGTACCAGTCTAAAAGTCCCACCTCACCCAGAAACTTACCAAACTCCTGGAGGGCACCAACGATCACCTGATAACGCTTCAGCTCCCACTTGGAGGCAAGAAGAATGCAATGTTGATTAGTGCTTATGCTCCCACAATAGATGAAACGCATCGCTGAGGCCCTTAAAGTGCATATCACGGGTAAATTCAGGAGCAAGATCAATGTAATTCTCCTATTTTATATTAAACTTTGGTCAAATATCTGTAACATTCTGCATTCTCTGCAATTTTTTTACCTTGCGCAATACCAGAAAAATTCAGTTGAAATCGAGCCATTTGAGGCGAATTGGTCCGCCTCTGAAAAAACTTGGCGTTTGGATTTCCCGGCAAACACTGATTTTCGTGACGTCACGTGCGGGACGCCTCCCTCTGAATCCTCCGTCAGCGCTGGTTTGTTTATGAGAAAACAACCTGGTGGTTTTCTGCAAATTTCTTCAACGTTATTGCGTAATTATTAAAATGGTTAACAGATGTATTGTAGGAGGGTGTAGCAACACCAATCATGATGGGATTAGTGCTCATCATTTTCCAAAAGACCGGACAATGAGAGAGAAATGGGAGCGCTTCGTGCGAGGCACCCGGAAAAATTGGCTACATGCTACAGACTACAGCATCATATGCGGGGCTCACTTCACAAGGCCCGACAACTTTGAGAACTATTTGCACTATCCAAAGGTGAAGTAACATTGCGCTCAGGTGACAATTCCATATTTCAATGCAAAATCGCTAGCTGCTAAACTTGGTCTACACAGGCTGTGCACTGAAACCGTGCAAGCTCGCGCAGCCTGCTGGCGCTTCCGCAGGTAACATCACGAATCTGGCTCCAGACTCCCTTGGGATTTTTCCAGACGCGTTTTGTTATTTTATTTTTTTCTGCTGTAGACAGATGGCCTTGTGCAAAATTACCCTTCTGGAGGAGTGTGTAAAGGGACATACTTTCATATAAAAAAAAACGAATTTGGTCCAGGATATGCACGTTAAGGCTCAAAATATCCCCACCCCCACTACAGCACTAACCACTTGTGCCCGACATGTGGGCGTACCTTCAAAGCCCGGATTAGCCTAATCAGTCACCTCCAGATCTACAACCACCACTCACCAAATTGAAGTCATGGTCATCTTTGACCCTGAAGGACGAACATCATCATCATATTTGGGCGGTACGGTGGTGCAGTGGGTAGCATTGTTTTCTCACAGCAAGAAGGTTCTAGGTTCGAGCCCAATGGCCAACAGGGGCCTTTCTGTGTGGAGGTTGTATGTTCTCCCCATGTCTGCGTGGGTTTCCTACGGGTGCTCTGGTTTCCCCTACAGTTCAAAGACATGCAGTTAGATTAACATGGGGTGGTCTTGGGCTGAAGTGCCCTTGAGCAAGGCACCTAACCCCCAACTGCTCCCAGGGCACTGTTAGCATAGCTGCCCATTGCTCTGGGTATGTGTGTGTGCTCGTTGCTCGTGTGTGTGTTCACTGCTTCAGATGGGTTAAATGCAGAGAGGAATTTCACTGTGCTTAAGTATACCGTACGTGTGATACATAAAGTTCCTCCTCTTCTTCTTCTTCTGTATTTCAAGTTGTACATATTTACCATTAGTCACATTATATGTTGTGAATTTAAAGAAAAATTGCATTTTTGATTCTTAGCCGCCAGTTCCAACCCGGCCTGAGGAGGAAACTGATGAGGAAAAAGGTCTGAGGAAGCTGTTTGAACACATTGCTGGCTCGGTAGGACAGCAAACTTGTGTGAAAGATGCACCTTCTTTCACTTTAGGTCTAAAATGTTCAGCATGTTAAGCTTAATGTGAAATCTTCTCAGACACCCTGGGACTCATTTAAAGATCTTTTAGTAAAGTTGTGTGCAAATTGTTCCTTATAGGCCAAACCTAAGTAAAAATTCCTGCCAGATTTACAGACATTTCAGTAATACTGATTTTTTTTTTTGGTCTACTTTGCATTTATACAGTGGGGCAAAAAAGTATTTAGTCAGTCACCAATTGTGCAAGATCTCCCACTTAAAAAGATGAGAGAGGCCTGTAATTTTCATCATAGGTACACTTCAACAATGAGAGACAAAATGAGAAAAAAAATCCAGAATATCACATTGTCTGATTTTTAAAGAATTTATTTGCAAATTATGGTGGAAAATAAGTATTTGGTCAATAACAAAAGTTCATCTCAATACTTTGTTATATACCCTTTGTTGGCAATGACAGAGGTCAAACGTTTTCTGTAAGTCTTCACAAGGTTTTCACACACTGTTGCTGGTATTTTGGCCCATTCCTCCATGCAGATCTCCTCTAGAGCAGTGATGTTTTGGGGCTGTCGCTGGGCAACACGGACTTTCAACTCCCTCCAAAGATTTTCTATGGGGTTGAGATCTGGAGACTGGCTAGGCCACTCCAGGACCTTGAAATGCTTCTTACAAAGCCACTCCTTCTTTGCCCGGGCGGTGTGTTTGGGATCATTGTCATGCTGAAAGACCCAGCCATGTTTCATCTTCAATGCCCTTGCTGATGGAAGGAGGTTTTCACTCAAAATCTCACGATACATGGCCCCATTCATTCTTTCCTTTACACGGATCAGTCGTCCTGGTCCCTTTGCAGAAAAACAGCCCCAAAGCATGATGTTTCCACCCCCATGCTTCACAGTAGGTATGGTGTTCTTTGGATGCAACTCAGCATTCTTTCTCCTCCAAACACGACAAGTTGAGTTTTTACCAAAAAGGTTTATTTTGGTTTCATCTGACCATATGACATTCTCCCAATCCTCTTCTGGATCATCCAAATGCTCTCTAGCAAACTTCAGACGAGCCTGGACATGTACTGGCTTAAGCAGGGGGACACGTCTGGCACTGCAGGATTTGAGTCCCTGGCGGTGTAGTGCGTTACTGATGGTAGCCTTTGTTACTTTGGTCCCAGCTCTCTGCAGGTCATTCACTAGGTCCCCCTGTGTGGTTCTGGGATTTTTGCTCACCGTTCTTATGATCATTTTGACCCCACGGGGTGAGATCTTGCATGGAGCCCCAGATCGAGGGAGATTATCAGTGGTCTTGTATGTCTTCCATTTTCTAATAATTGCTCCCACAGTTGATTTCTTCACACCAAGCTGCTTACCTATTGCAGATTCAGTCTTCCAAGCCTGGTGCAGGGCTACAATTTTGTTTCTGGTGTCCTTTGACAGCTCTTTGGTCTTGGTTGGCCATAGTGGAGGTTGGAGTGTGACTGTTTGAGGTTGTGGACAGGTGTCTTTTATACTGATAACGAGTTTAAACAGGTGCCATTAATACAGGTAACGAGTGGAGGACAGAGGAGCCTCTTAAAGAAGAAGTTACAGGTCTGTGAGAGCCAGAAATCTTGCTTGTTTGTAGGTGACCAAATATTTATTTTACAGAGGAATTTACCAATTAATTCATAAAAAATCCTACAATGTGATTTCCTGGATTATTTCCCCCCATTCTGTCTCTCATAGTTGAAGTGTACCTATGATGAAAATTACAGGCCTCTCTCAGCTTTTTAAGTGGGAGAACTTGCACAATTGGTGGCTGACTAAATACTTTTTTGCCCCACTGTATGTTGATAAATGCCAATCATCCAAGTGCAAAATGTGTTAACAGATTTAATGACACACACAAAACCCACAAAAAAAGGAAGTGAAATGATAAAAAAAGATGACTAAATGGTGAAAGAGCACCTCCTAAGTGTGACGTGAGATCAATTTTCCAGTAACGCAGCTCAGCCATTGCAGCTCATTTACTCCAACGGACACACAATAATTCGGTCGTTTTTTTAATAGTGTGTCATTACTTTTGTCTTAACTGAATGGCTAGTCTTATTTGTGTTCATTTATGGACTTGTTGTGAATCAGTTTTTTTTTTTTAAATAGGGAAAATATCATGATTAATAGATTAGTGATTTAAAATTGACAGCATAATTATACGATTTGGACGATTGATTTGTGATTTCCTTTGCACCCAGAATGATAGTGTGTTTTATATTCATATCATGTGAGTCCGAGTTAAGGTTTTGTGATTAGTACTTTTTAATACCTTGTAAAGAAACATATGATAATATTAGTAAACTGCAACTATTAGTATGACCGGATGTGCTGTATGAGTGTTTTGATTCATACAGTCATATGACTGATGTTCTGGCTATGTTCTTGTAGGACCAGGCCATCAGCGCTCAGGAGCTGCAGGACGTTCTCAACGGCGTACTGAGCAGGAGTGAGTCTGTTTTCATTAAACTACTGCACAACACAACCTGATACGATTCATTCTAAACTGATTTCACGCTAAACTGGTCAATGCCCTTGAGTGCAAAACTTCATGCGTCTTTATTTATGACAGGAAAAGAGATTAAATTTGATGGCGTGAGTCTGAGCACCTGCCACAGCATCATCAACCTAATGGATGTATCCTCTAACGCTGGGTCATGGTACATGGGACATGAACTGCACATATTCTGCTCACCGCACAAAATGATGCTGTTGGTTATAACATTATTGTGTATACTGTACCTCGGCTCTTTTCCAGCACAATGAAAAGGAGCCACGTGATAAATAGCTGATGTATGTATAAAGTGTTAAGATTTTGCTAGATTTCCCTTAACCAGAAGGAAAGGTGGATGGCTCAGGAATGATTGAGTTTCAGGAGTTTAAGGTGTTCTGGGAAAAGCTGAAGAAATGGATGGTAAGAATCTGAAACAGAAAGCTAATTTCTTTCCAGTTATGTCTATCTGATATAGGATAAATGGTATATGTTATGTCTAAAGGTTATGTATAAATGATCTATGTCAGAGTAAAAGGTTAAACGCTAACTAGGAGAATAACATTACCTGGTATAGTATCCTATAAGCAGCAGATGATGTATTGCTACTACTTGCTGCTGTTTTAACAGGACGACATCATGGGTTGTATTTGAAGTCAGTAACAGCTATAAGGCTTATTTTTACCCTCAGCTATCTGGCTAACTAATTAGCACATTCACAATACCATGCGGGGCGGCACGGCGGTGTAGTGGTTAGCACTGTCGCCTCACAGCAAGAAGGTCCTGGGTTCGAGCCCCGTGGCCGGCGAGGGCCTTTCTGTGCGGAGTTTGCATGTTCTCCCCGTGTCCGCGTGGGTTTCCTCCGGGTGCTCCGGTTTCCCCCACAGTCCAAAGACATGCAGGTTAGGTTAACTGGTGACTCTAAATTGAGCGTAGGTGTGAATGTGAGTGTGAATGGTTGTCTGTGTCTATGTGTCGGCCCTGTGATGACCTGGCGACTTGTCCAGGGTGTACCCCGCCTTTCGCCCGTAGTCAGCTGGGATAGGCTCCAGCTTGCCTGCGACCCTGTAGAAGGATAAAGCAGCTAGAGATGATGAGATGAGATGAGACAATACCATGCTAATATCTGAAAGTAATTGATAACTGAAATACACAGCTATTAAACTTTGAGTGTAAATACAGAGGTGATAATAGGAAATCGCGCGTGCTGATTGGTCGAGAAATTCGGACTATTTCTCGATAATCACCTCGAGCAACTCGGCAAAATGACGGCCAATCACTTTGTGACAAATGATGAAAGAAAACGCTGCTCCTAAAAGCACTAAAGATGCTACAAAGTTTGGTTTAAAACTATTCCGAGGTCAGGTGGGATTGTGATTTATTTTACCGATTTCAAAACAAAGTGTTTTGTGACTCGGTGTAGATAAGTGACACAAGTCTGCGCCGCGCCGTTATTACATTTGCATGCCACTTTTGAAGTTTGAAATAAATTTTTTTTAAATACGATGAAAAAAAATTTTTTTTAAATAATCACCTGTGTATTTATGCTAAAACAATTATCCGCCTCAGGCTCAGTGAATATCGGTGATTATTATCCATACAGAACGTTTTTCGATGGAATAAAAACATGTTCTATTCCCTTCTAGCGGGTTTCATTCATTTGGTTTGATAGCATGCAATATTGTTCGCATATCGCTTATCCTACGTGTTTTACATCACTCTACCCAATGGAGAATGAGCGTTGAATTTGGTTTACGATATTGCATGGTTGCCAAGACAACATGACATCACACATCAGAGATGTAAAACTTCCGTGCTAGCGAGTGAGTGACTGGGACAATTTGTAAACAAACATGGCCGCCAGGTTTCAAGATTCAAGATGTCTTTATTGATACATCGCAGTGAATTAACACTGAATTGCGATCAATTTACATTAAAAATCAATATTAAGCGCAAATTTAATCATTAAAAGTATCGATAGCAATCGGTATGGACTAAAATAACTTATTGCAACATCAATACAACGATTTTAAACATATAATTTTACATTAGAGAACTATATATAATAATAAAAACAGGTGACATGAAAATAGATCAAAATCCGTATTTGTTAATGAGATGGCACATGTAAGGTATGGAAGAGTTCTTATATCTATTTGTTCGTACTTTGAGACAGTCCAGTTTCTGGTTATTTTCAGTTTCAGGTTTGCTTCATTAAATACGGAAGATTTTGACAGAATTTTGTAAGTGAAAAACGCATTGAACACCCGAAAGGAATGTATATGTATAATAATAATACAACCCCGATTCCAAAAAAGTTGGGACAAAGTACAAATTGTAAATAAAAACGGAATGCAATGATGTGGAAGTTTCAAAATTCCATATTTTATTCAGAATAGAACATAGATGACATATCAAATGTTTAAAGTGAGAAAATGTATCATTTAAAGAGAAAAATTAGGTGATTTTAAATTTCATGACAACAACACATCTCAAAAAAGTTGGGACAAGGCCATGTTTCCCACTGTGAGACATCCCCTTTTCTCTTTACAACAGTCTGTAAACGTCTGGGGACTGAGGAGACAAGTTGCTCAAGTTTAGGGATAGGAATGTTAACCCATTCTTGTCTAATGTAGGATTCTAGTTGCTCAACTGTCTTAGGTCTTTTTTGTCGTATCTTCCGTTTTATGATGCGCCAAATGTTTTCTATGGGTGAAAGATCTGGACTGCAGGCTGGCCAGTTCAGTACCCGGACCCTTCTTCTACACAGCCATGATGCTGTAATTGATGCAGTATGTGGTTTGGCATTGTCATGTTGGAAAATGCAAGGTCTTCCCTGAAAGAGACGTCGTCTGGATGGGAGCATATGTTGCTCTAGAACCTGGATATACCTTTCAGCATTGATGGTGTCTTTCCAGATGTGTAAGCTGCCCATGCCACACGCACTAATGCAACCCCATACCATCAGAGATGCAGGCTTCTGAACTGAGCGCTGATAACAACTTGGGTCGTCCTTCTCCTCTTTAGTCCGAATGACACGGCGTCCCTGATTTCCGTAAAGAACTTCAAATTTTGATTCATCTGACCACAGAACAGTTTTCCACTTTGCCACAGTCCATTTTAAATGAGCCTCGGCCCAGAGAAGACGTCTGCGCTTCTGGATCATGTTTAGATACGGCTTCTTCTTTGAACTATAGAGTTTTAGCTGGCAACGGCGGATGGCACGGTGAATTGTGTTCACAGATAATGTTCTTTGGAAATATTCCTGAGCTCATTTTGTGATTTCCAATACAGAAGCATGCCTGTATGTGATGCAGTGCCGTCTAAGGGCCCGAAGATCACAGCCACCCAGTATGGTTTTCCGGCCTTGACCCTTACGCACAGAGATTCTTCCAGATTCTCTGAATCTTTTGATGATATTATGCACTGTAGATGATGATATGTTCAAACTCTTTGCAATTTTACACTGTCGAACTCCTTTCTGATATTGCTCCACTATTTGTCGGCGCAGAATTAGGGGGATTGGTGATCCTCTTCCCATCTTTACTTCTGAGAGCCACTGCCACTCCAAGATGCTCTTTTTATACCCAGTCATGTTAATGACCTATTGCCAATTGACCTAATGAGTTGCAATTTGGTCCTCCAGCTGTTCCTTTTTTGTACCTTTAACTTTTCCAGCCTCTTATTGCCCCTGTCCCAACTTTTTTGAGACGTGTTGCTGTCATGAAATTTCAAATGAGCCAATATTTGGCATGAAATTTCAAAATGTCTCACTTTCGACATTTGATATGTTGTCTATGTTCTATTGTGAATACAATATCAGTTTTTGAGATTTGTAAATTATTGCATTCCGTTTTTATTTACAATTTGTACTTTGTCCCAACTTTTTTGGAATCGGGGTTGTAATAATAATAATAATAATAATAATAATAATAATAATATTGGCTGGCTTTGTTTTGTGGTCTATCAGATATATTCCATTCAGTTACTCGTCTTTGACTCGTTCAATATCATGCTAGCTGAATGGAATATATCTGATAGACCACTCAACGCCAGCCGATATTATTCGCCAGTATTCACTTCACCTTCGGCAAATAATTGTTAATTCAAGCATTCTTAATAAGGCTTGCATGCAAATTAAGCTGATTGGGGTGGGTGGGTCTCCTCAAGGGCTACTCGACTGCCCCGTTAAGCATTCTCTGCCATTTTATGATGCTTAAAGTATTTTACTGTTTACATACATCTTCATTTAATATAACTGACAATCGGAGGTAGCTTATTGTGAGAATAAAACTGAAATAAAATGGAAAAACATCTCATGGGAAAGGTTGCATTGTGTTGCATGTCATTGTGCTTTGTCAAATGTCTGCCCCTGTTTTGTAGATGTTGTTCCTGTCGTTCGATACAGACCGGAGTGGACGCATGTCCTCCTACGAGCTCCGGTCTGCTCTCAAAGCAGTAGGTGAGCACACAGTCTGTTGAGTGCTAATCATCAACCGACTATTATCATTACTACTACTGATAATAATAATAATAATAATAATAATAATCATCATCATCATCATCATCATCATCATTAGTTACAGCTATCATCTGCTCCACTGGCCTATTTTGATCCATGAAAGGATGTGATGTGATGGTGACATACAAATACAGTGGTGCTTGAAAGTTTGTGAACCTTTTAGAATTTTCTATATTTCTGCATAAATATGACCTAAAACATCATCAGATTTTTACACAAGTCCTAAAAGGAGATAAAGAGAACCCAGTTAAACAAATGAGACAAAAATATTATACTTGGTCATTTATTTACTGAGGAAAATGATCCAATATTACATATCTGTGAGTGGCAAAAGTATGTGAACCTTTGCTTTCAGTATCTGGTGTGACCCCCTTGTGCAGCAATAACTGCAACTAAACATTTGCGGTAACTGTTGATCAGTCCTGCACACCGGCTTGGAGGAATTTTAGCCCGTTCCTCCGTACAGAACAGCTTCAACTCTGGGATGTTGGTGGGTTTCCTCACATGAACTGCTCACTTCAGGTCCTTCCACAACATTTCGAATGGATTAAGGTCAGGACTTTGACTTGGCCATTCCAAAACATTAACTTTATTCTTCTTTAACCATTCTTTGGTAGAATGACTTTTGTGCTTAGGGTCGTTGTCTTGCTGCATGACGCACCTTCTCTTGAGATTCAGTTCATGGACAGATGTCCTGACATTTTCCTTTAGAATTTGCTGGTATAATTCAGAATTCATTGTTTCATCAATGATGGCAAGCCATCCTGGCCCAGATGCAGCAAAACAGGCCCAAACCATGATACTACCACCACCATGTTTCACAGATGGGATAAGGTTCTTATGCTGGAATGCAGTGTTTTCCTTTCTCCAAACATAATTCTTCTCATTTAAACCAAAAGTTCTATTTTGGTCTTATCCGTCCACAAAACATTTTTTCAATAGCCTTCTGGCTTGTCCACATGACCTTTAGCAAACTGCAGACGAGCAGAAATGTTCTTTTTGGAGAGCAGTGGCTTTCTCCTTGCAACCCTGCCATGCACACCATTTGTTGTTCAGTGTTCTCCTGATGATGGACTCATGAACATTAACATTAGCCAATGTGAGAGAGGCCTTCAGTTGCTTAGAAGTTACCCTGGGGTCCTTTGTGACCTCGCCGACTATTACACTCTTTGCTCTTGGAGTGATCTTTGTTGTGTCGACCACTCCTGGGGAGGGTAACAATGGTCTTGAATTTCCTCCATTTATATTCAGTCTGTCTGACTGTGGATTGGTGGAGTCCAAACTCTTTAGAGATGGTGTTGTAACCTTTTCCAGCCTGATGAGCATCAACAATATTTTTTCTGAGGTCCTCAGAAATCTCCTTTGTTCGTGCCATGATACACTTCCACAAATGTGTTGTGAAGATCAGACTTTGATAGATCCCTGTTCTTTAAATAAAACAGGGTGCCCACTCACACCTGATTGTCATCCCATTGATTGAAAACACCTGACTCTAATTTCACCTTCAAATTAACTGCTCACCCTAGAGGTTCACATACTTTTGCCACTCACAGATATGTAATATTGGATCATTTTCCTCAATAAATAAATGACCAAATACAATATTTTTGTCTCATTTGTTTAACTGGGTTCCTCTTTATCTACTTTTAGGACTTGTGTGAAAATCTGATGATGTTTTAGGTCATATTTATGCAGAAATATAGAAAATTCTAAAGGGTTCACAAACTTTCAAGCACCACTGTAATAGATCTTTCGTCTGAACACATATAGTCATAAAGCACACCAGTATCATGTCTTTAATATTTTCGATGTTTGAATCCAGTATCAAGTATCAGACAATACCCACTGCTCCGATATCAGTATCATAGCGATTTGAATATTCACGAATGGCATTAACACAGCCCTAGTAATTTTCACTCCAGACCAATATCAATTTTAAATAAATCAGCAAATCATAGCCAAATTAAAATCTGCATTTGCAGCATGTCTGGGAGTTACACAGCTTTGTAATATTGTCTCTAAGCTAGTCTCAGCATCACATGCTCTGTCCCTTGGTCCTGGGTATTTTTGTACACTTTTCTGGTCACAAGCTTCAGGATCCGTGGGAATCTGATTGGCTCGATCTGCAGACTTGTGTGTGCAGTTCTTTGGTGGGGAAATGCTGGGACAAAATTAGCTTTTCAAAGCACAATATAGTCACAGAACATGATAATCTAATCTGATGTTTGCTGATAGACTACGGAAAAAGACGTCTTGGTCTTTCGCAGTGTCAGTGTTTAATACGACGTTCTTACGCTCTTTCACACTGTTATTAACTCTCGTAAATTGTATATTGTTTTTTAAGGCATACAACTGAATAATCAACTACTTCAGCTGATCGCACTGAGGTTTGCGGATGATAATTTTGAAATCGACTTCGACGATTACCTCACCTGCATCGTCCGACTGGAGAACATGTTCCGTGAGTAACCCGAAACTCAAATTAATGATGAACCTGTAAACTGAATTGAAACTGTATCTGTAGCAGGAATTAATGTGCAAAGTGAGTTTGGTGGAAATGTAAGCAAATGTGGGCAAGCTGAAACTTGAATTCTGGAGACTGGAGAAAGTCTGGAAAACTTGTGTGGAAAAAAAAATTGCTAAGGTTATACGTCAAAGTCCGGGCGGCACGGTGGTGTAGTGGTTAGCGCTGTCGCCTCACAGCAAGAAGGTCCAGGTTCGAGCCCCATGGCCGGCGAGGGCCTTTCTGTGTGGAGTTTGCATGTTCTCCCCGTGTCCGCGTGGGTTTCCTCCGGGTGCTCCGGTTTCCCCCACAGTCCAAAGACATGCAGGTTAGGTTAACTGGTGACTCTAAATTGACCGTAGGTGTGAATGTGAGTGTGAATGGTTGTCTGTGTCTATGTGTCAGCCCTGTGATGACCTGGCGACTTGTCCAGGGTGTACCCCGCCTTTCGCCCGTAGTCAGCTGGGATAGGCTCCAGCTTGCCTGCGACCCTGTAGAACAGGATAAAGCGGCTAGAGATAATGAGATGAGATACGTCAAAGTCCTTCCAACGCCATGTGGCACATAGGGTGGCGCCGATATCCGTTTCCATAGCCCTCAGCCTCTCACCTATTACCTAGCTAGGGTTACAGTGGGGGGTGGGTCCTCTGGTAACTGCGAGAGTTTGACTCTCCACTCACATCTGTATTGCAGCATGCCTTGCCAGACGGCAATAGGTACCATTTTTATGATGGTCTTTGGTATGACCCGACCGTGAGTAGAACTCGTGATCTCCCGATCGAGAGGCGGACACGCTAACCACTAGGCCAATTCACAGTGTTCAAGGTTATATGGTATTTAATTTATTTTAACGGCAGCCCTGCGATAACCTGGCGATTTGTCCAGGGTGTACCCCGCCTCTCGCCCATAGTCAGCTGGGATAGGCTCCAGCTTGCCTCTGACCCTGCACAGGATAAGTGGCTACAGATAATGAATGGATGGATGGATTAACGGCATTTAGCAGACGCTCTTATACAGAGCGACGTACGATGTACCAAGACCAGCCGGGGGTTAGGTGCCTTGCTCAAGAGCACTTAAGCCATTCCTGCTAGTCCAGGGAATCAAACCAGCGACCTTTTGGGCCCAAAGCTGCTTCTCTAACCATTAGGCCCCCAATTTTACACAAAATATAATATACATTCATCCCTAAAATCCATCTTTTTGTGGCACCTATTTCAGAAATGGAAAATAAAACCTTAAACTGTGGCTCAGTGTTGGTGTGTAACAGAAGTGTCGTTAGCACTTGATGCTAAGTGCAATTACAGTGTATTTTTAGTCATATGGAGCCTTTTCTTATCACCTTTCCAACAAATCTGAGGAAAATGTTGATGTTCCTGACAGTTTTGTCTCGGTTTCCATTGTCAGTATAGCTGTAAAATTGTCTTTATTAAAGATGTTACATATGCAATAGGTAATAATGGCTGCCTTTACCTGTTGCCTAGCAACAGTGCTCTCACTCTCAGGATGATAAGATGGCGGTTCGTGAATGCTAGTTAGCATAAACTAGCTATGAGAGAGGTGAAGGAATTTTAGTGAATAGGTTTGCTTACATTTCACTGATTATGTTTAAGATTGTATTATGTTGGGTAGTTTATAAATTGTCGTGTTGGATTACGTTTTGTTGCTGAAATTTTATTTAGAAAATGTAACTTGAGTCCGCCGTTTGCTAACGAGTCGATTTTTTGAATCAGTCGAATCGTCGAGAGGCGACTCGCGTGTATGAGTTGTTGTCCTCGTATTTTTTGTTTTTGTTGTTGTAGGCATTGCAGTTTAGTTGAATTAAACTTCTTACAGGGAAACCTGTTGTCCATTTCCTAGCTGTTCATTCATATGAAGACTCTTAGTTGTGCGTTATGAGGCAACATGACACGGCGAATCCGAGACTGTCTGCATGTTTTATAAAATGTAACGCAAATTCATGCGATTTAATTTATTTAAAGGTAAATTATGATTTAGCACATCGATTTCAGACAACAACCACATGGCGAAATATTGCACACTTTTTTTTCTGTTTATTTTAAAACAGAAAATGCTAAAGAATCATTTAAAAGTTCAAAGAGTCGACTCTTATTGGTCGAGCCAAATGATCTGAATCATTGAAAAGAGTCGAAATTTCCATCACTACATACATAGACAACCTTTACTGTCATTCAGTATGCAACAAGTGTACACCAAACGAAATTTCGTTGCAATTTGGCTTAGCACAGAAATAAATATGAAGTGTATTAAAATAAATTAAATTAAATTATGCAGCAGCAGAAATATTATAAAGTGCAATAGTATAAAGTGACGTGTGGAATTAGGAATGTTCAAGTTATAAATAGAAGTTTAGAGTTTGGGTTTGTGGTGGGCCTCATCTCCAATAATGATGAGTCTGCCTACCGGACCGAGATTAAATATCTCGCGGACTGGAGTGAGGAGAACAACCTCATACTCAACACCAGCAAAACGAAGGAGCTGATAGTGGACTTCAGCAGGAAGCAGCAGAGGGACCTCCAACCCATCTGCATCAACGGGGCTCAGGTAGAGAGAGTGGACAATTTCAAATACCTGGGTGTCCACATCTCACAGGACCTCTCTTGGTCCTGTCACACCAACACTCTGGTTAAGAAAGGCCGCCAGCGCCTCTACTTCTTAAGGAGACGGAAGGACTTCAAACTCCCACTCAGGGCACTAAGGAACTTTTACTCCTGCACTATTGAGAGTGTCCTGAGTGGGAGCATCACTAACTGGATGGGAAGCACCACCAGGAGAGACCAGGAGGGTGGTTAGCTCTGCTGAGAGGACCGTCAGGACCACCTCCCTAACCTGCAGGACATTTATTCGAACCGCTGCAGGGACATAGCCAGGAAGATCGCCAGCGACCCCAGCCACCCAAATAATAGACTGTTCTCCCTGCTGCCTTCAGGGAGACGCTACCGACAGCTGAAGGCCAACACTGAGAAGACTGTTGTGTCGTCTGCAAACTTCACAATGTGGTTGCTGGTAGCCCCGGGGATGCAGCCGTGTGTCATCAAAGGGACAAAACTTCCTTCCATGGACTCTATGTATGTGCGGCATTGTCGGAAAAGAGCAGAGGGAATCATCAGAGACTCACTCCACCCAGCTCACTCTCTGCTCAGACACAAACACCACATGTACAACCTGAGACATAGCAGAGTGGACAGCATCATCACTCATAGAACACGGTTCTTCAACAGCTTCTTCCCTGCCACAGTCAGACTGATGGCAAAACAAAACTATTGAATAAGTGTAACAATAACCATTACTACCTCACTTCACTTGTCATATGCAATATCTCATCTCATCTCATCTCTAGCCGCTTTATCCTGTTCTACAGGGTCGCAGGCAAGCTGGAGCCTATCCCAGCTGACTACGGGCGAAAGGCGGGGTACACCCTGGACAAGTCGCCAGGTCATCACAGGGCTGACACATAGACACAGACAACCATTCACACTCACATTCACACCTACGCTCAATTTAGAGTCACCAGTTAACCTAACCTGCATGTCTTTGGACTGTGGGGGAAACCGGAGCACCCGGAGGAAACCCACGCGGACACGGGGAGAACATGCAAACTCCACACAGAAAGGCCCTCACCGGCCATGGGGCTCGAACCCGGACCTTCTTGCTGTGAGGCGAGAGCGCTAACCACTACACCACTGTGCCGCCCCCATATGCAATATGTGATATATTATTATCTGTGAAATAGGATTATGTGTTATATACCCTCTGATAAATGTGCAATATTCTAACTGTGCAATATCCCCACATAACTCTCATCCCCCTCCCAAAATGTGCAATATTTCCATTTATTTTTTTTTGCGGTGCGGTTTCCATCAAATCCTGCGCTCTGATTGGCTGGCGAGCGGGTCCGTATCCTACGATACAGACCCCGGTTACGGACCCCGGTTATGGACCTCTGGCGACTCGCTTGTTCACAACAACAAACATAGTAGCAATTTTTGTCAACATTTATCTTTTTTAGAAGATTTATTTATAAGATTTTTATCAAAAATCGTATAAATTTTTGCCAGCATTTCTCAGGAGAATAGCATTAATTTTACAGCATGGATAGCGATAACGACAGTGTTCACAGCGAAAGCGAGTTTTACTACCCTGAGGAAGAAAAAAAATAAAAGAAAACATTTCAGGAGAAAGCTAAAAACCTCTAACTTGCTAACGCCGAGCAAAAACATGGCTGAATGACTCAATTTTGTATAAATAGGGGACTACATAGGCGGCAAAATGTCTTTTTTTTCCTGCCATGGAAGTGCACTTGTATACCGAGGAGGAAGCAATTCGCATTACAGCCGTGAATGAGGATTCAAAATGGCGGCTCGGCTCGGTTTTCCCTTTCGGGCGCTCTCGTTTTCTGTCAGAATTTGGTAAAGAAAAAATAAATATATTATTTACCAGCTTAAGGTCGGTCCGTATGGTGAAATACCGTGACCTCGGCCTTGAATACTGACCTCGGCCCAGAGCGCCTCGCTCAGTACTTTCAAGACCTCGGTCACCGTATTTCACCATACGGACCTCCCAGCTGATAACTTTCCCCTCTTTTCATAATCCAGGAACAGCACTCAGGACTAGCCTTTTATTTTATTACTGTTATTTAACATTTGCCCTCCCCTTTTGTTTAATACTTGTATTTTATTTTATTTTGTACATATTACCACCTTTTTGTATAGTGCTTTATATTTTGTATTTTTTATTATAGTGTTCTATTTCCTAACATTGTATTGTATAGTGTTTTTATATTTTGTATTTTTTATTATAGTGTTTTATTTCCTAAACTGTTGACTCTGAGAGAGCCCTGCACAAAAATTCCAATGTGTCTGAACTATTGGTCTATGCACAAATGGCAAATAAAAAAAACCCTTGACCTTGACCATCAGAGTGAACAGCAGAGGGCTCAGGACACAGCCCTGAGGGGAGCCTGTGCTGAGATTTAGTGGGGCTTAATATTATAGCTCCACTGATACCCATAATTAATGATTAATTGGTTTTCAGTTTAAATCAGATGTGTTAATGGTGGGGAATTAATAAATGGATCTTTTACTGAATTTGTTTTTTTTTTAATTTTATAGGAGTTTTCCAAGCCATGGACAGACACAACAGAGGACAAGTGAGCATGAACTTTCAACAAGTACGTGGTCATGTTTCAGTTTTATTACAAATGAACATGAATTAAAACATGTCAGAGTATTTAAATAGATTAAAACACTCCGAAAATGGTCCTATTTTCTATGCTTAACAATATATATGTTTTTTTTTAAATATTTCTACAGTTTTTGATGCTGTCCATGAATGTCTGAAGGAGAGAAAAAAGAACGAATTAATGAAATGAAACCTGAGGAAGTGAAAACAACAACTCTGGCTCATGTGTTGCTTAAAGAACTATTCTGTAATATATAACTTTCCCAAACACAGATCCCTCCAAACTGAAATTAAAATTTCACTCTGGAAGTCGATTATACTGGAAATGATTGGAAGACTTTATTAACCGGATGTTGGATTCGCGCTCAGAAATCTGATCGTACACATCTTTATGGTCTTTATGTTCCTTTTGGTTTTATTTGGCTGACTGTAATTCAGTTTTTCCCTCCAGATTTTGAGTTGGCTTGTGCTGAAAATAAATAAACTCACACACTAATTGTGTAAAACTTGTGTAAATGTTTTCTCAAGAATGAACATAACGAAGCTGATATCTTAAATTGGATTTGATTAAAAAAAAAACAACAGTAGTGAGTTGAATGACTTGTGCTCATCAAAATCATAAACTTTCTTCACCAAGGGAAAGATAAATTAAAATACATACAGCTATAGCAAAATATTCTAAACAGGATACACAGTTCCAGTACACTGCAATTTGTCAAACTTATAAGTTCATATTCTGTTAGAGCTGACTATAAATAATTATAAAAAGATGACAATTTGTGCAAATGACTTTTACACAGAAAAAAAACCCCACAGGATTTGACATAAATTACTATTTCTACTTGCACAATGAGTTTATTTATTGACCCGTATTTTTAATTTCCTATTAAATTAATAGTTAGAGTATTAATGAATTCATTCTGGCATACAGTGGTGCTTGAAAGTTTGTGAACCCTTCAGAGTTTTCTATATTTCTGCATAAATGTGACCTAAAACATCATCAGATTTTCACACAAGTCCTAAACATAGATAAAGAGAACCCAGTTCAACAAATGAGACAAAAATATTATACTTGGTCATTTATTTATTGAGGAAAATGATCCAATATTACATATCTGTGAGTGGCAAAAGTATGTGAACCTTTGCTTTCAGTATCTGGTGTGACCCCTTGTGCAGCAATAACTGCAACTAAATGTTTGCGGTAACTGTTGATCAGTCCTGCACACCGGCTTGGAGGAATTTTAGCCCGTTCCTCCATACAGAACAGCTTCAACTCTGGGATGTTGGTGGGTTTCCTCACATGAACTGCTCGCTTCAGGTCCTTCCACAACATTTCAGTTGGATTAAGGTCAGGACTTTGACTTGGCCATTCCAAAACATTAAACTTTATTCTTCTTTAACCATTCTTTGGTAGAACGAATTGTGTGCTCAGGGTCGTTGTCTTGCTGCATGACCCACCTTCTCTTGAGATTCAGTTCATGGACAGATGTCCTGACATTTTCCTTTAGAATTCACTGGTATAATTCAGAATTCATTGTTCCATCAATGATGGCAAGCCATCCTGGCCCAAACGCAGCAAAACAGGCCCAAAACATGATACTACCACCACCATGTTTCACAGATGGGATAAGGTTCTTATGCTGGAATGCAGTGTTTTCCTTTCTCCAAATATAACGCTTCTCATTTAAACCAAAAAGTTCTATTTTGGTCTCATCCGTCCACAAAACATTTTTTTCCAATAACATTCTGGCTTGTTCACATGATCTTGAGCAAACTGCAGATGAACAGCAATGTCCTTTTTGGAGAGCAGTAGCTTTCTCCTTGCAACCCTGCCATGTTGTTCAGTGTTCTCCTGATGGTGGACTAATGAACATTAACATTAGCCAATATGAGAGAGGCCTTCAGTTGCTTAGAAGTTACCCTGGGGTCCTTTGGGACCTCGCAGACTATTACACGCCTTGCTCTTGGAGTGATCTTTGTTGGTCGAGCACTCCTGGGGAGGGTAACAATGGTCTTGAATTTCCTCCATTTGTACACAATCTGTCTGACTGTGGATTGGTGGAGGCCAAACTCTTTAGAGATGGTGTTGTAACCTTTTCCAGCCTGATGAGCATCAACAACGCTTTTTCTGAGGTCCTCAGAAATCTCCTTTGTTCGTGCCATGATACACTTCCACAAACCTGTGTTGTGAAGGTCAGACTTTGATAGATCCCTGTTCTTTAAATAAAACAGGGTGCCCACTCACACCTGATTGTCATCCCACTGATTGAAAACACCTGACTCTAATTTCACCTTCAAATTAACTGCTAATCCTAGAGGTTCACATACTTTTGCCACTCACAGATATGTAATACTGGATCATTTTCCTCAATAAATAAATGACCAAGTATAATATTTTTATCTCATTTGTTTAACTGGGTTCTCTTTATCTACTTTTAGGACTTGTGTGAAAATCTGATGATGTTTTAGGTCATATTTATACAGAAATATAGAAAGTTCTAAAGGGTTCATAAACTTTCAAGCACCACTGTAAATAAACAAATACAGACAAAATTATATTTAAAAAAAATAAATACAAAGTGCATGAATAAATTCAATTCAATTTTGTCTCATGTACGAGAGACAGCGTCACACAGTGCAGTGAAATTCTTATTCTGTGAATCCTCCAGCAACGATACCTAAACATGGATTTTTCAGTTCAGTTGGTCGGGTTCAATGCCTGAACTGATAATCAGTTTTTCTTTGGCTAACAGAAGAAGAAACCTTTATTTGTCACATGCGCACTTTAAGCACAGTGAGATTCATCCTCTGCATTTAACCCATCTGAAGCAGTGAACACACACACACACACACACACAGAGCAGTCAGGGGTTCGGTACCTTGCTCAAGGGCACTTCAGCCCAAGGCCGCCCCATGTTAACCTAACTGCATGTCTTTGAACTGTGGAGGAAACCGGAGCACCCGGAGGAAACCCACGCAGACACGGGGAGAACATGCAAACTCCGCACAGAAAGGCCCTCGCTGGGCACTGGGTTCGAACCCCGGACCTTCTTGCTGTGAGGTGACAGTGCTAACCACTACACCACCGTGCTGCCCAGACACAACGTACGCCACCACTCTTGCCGGAGCACTTAAGGGCACTTAAGCCAATCCTGCTAGTCTAGGGAATCGAACCAGCAACCTTTTGGTCCCAAAGCTGTTTCTCTAACCATTAAGCCATGGATTAAAATAATAATTAAAAATAATTACAATAAAGTGATATAAAGTAATTTAAAACAAGGATCTAAACTAATATAAAAAGATGTGGCAAAGCAATAATACAGAAATAAAACAAAGTCAATAATACAAACAAAATTATTATTATAAGAACGATTTTGTACTTTTCAACTTTCACCACAAGAGGGCGCCTGACACGCTGAATCAACGTCATGATGCAGAATCGACCGAACCAAAATTCAGGTCGGGGTTGTGTATTTAATTCTGTTTCTCATAGTGAAATATATGGAAATAAGTACACCATAAAACCATCATTTTATTAAAATACGTTTATTTACATATATTTTAATCCAGACTTCGTCAGAGTAAAATGCACTTGTGTATAAAACGCTGTACATGTTGATTATAATTCCCCCTCCGTGCTGTTCATATGGTTTAGTCCAAACATGGCCGAACGCGCATGTGCTAGATTAGCAACGGCCGGAGGAGCTTTAACTCCACAATTACTGTGTGATTTATGAAGTTTATGGTTTTCTGAGATCATCATTCGTGTTGACTTAAAGGTTTAAAGAGAAACCAGGTGAAGACTTCCGGTTTAAACGAGTCATTTTAACACAATGGTAAGTAAATTTTTGAGAATTTAGATGATTAGCATGCTAGCTAGTGGGTTAGAGTGCATTGGAGAGCCACTAGCTATAATAATAAATAATAATAATAATAAAACAGCTGGAGAAGTAACTTTTCTAGCCTGATATCATTAAATTGTTCTTATAAACCAAATGAAAAGAGTTAGAAAGTTGTTCTCCTTGTGTTGCAAACACATTTACACTCTTTTTAGGTATTTTTTTATTATTATTATTATTATTATTATTATTATTATTTACACTTTTCATACAGAGTTGTGGTCCACATGGCACTGTTCTAACATCCATCAGTCCAGCAGAGGGAAGGGGTCAGGTTCAGCACAGCAGTACAACTGACATGTGGTGGGGTTCTATCACTACGTTCAGACCGCAACCTGAAACGACCCATATCCGATTTGTTGTGAAATCCGATTTTTTTTTTTGTTAGGCCGTTCACATTACCAATTATATGAGACTTGTATGCGATCTCCAATATGAACGGAAAACGACCCAAAAGTGTCCCGCATGCGCAAATTGACACGTAATAAGCACATCTACGTAATACGTAAACAAAAAAAAAAAGCACACTCTTCAAGTTTAATGATTTTTTTGTTTGTTTGTTTGTTTAATTATCTGGTTAGTGTTAAAGTGTGAGGTCTCATGTGTGTTTTTGTTTCTGAACTGAAATGAAAACGTGTAGCCTGGTAACGAGGGTTGACTCCTAAATGTCTCTCAAATGGCCCTTTTCCACTACCCTTTTTCAGCTCACTTCAGCCCGACACGGCTCGCGTTTCGACTACCAAAAACCAGCACGACTCGGCTCGCTTCAGCCCTGCTTAGCCCCTAAAACTCGCACCGTTTTGGAGTGGGGCTGAAGCGAGCCAAGCCGTGCCGAGTGAGGCTGGGGGCGTGAGCAGACACTCCCCTCTGCACTGATTGGTGAGGAGGAGTGTCCTCACATGCCCACACACGCCCCGCGAGCGCGCTGGGATCTGTAAACACCACAAACCCGGAAGAAGAAGAATTACGAATTACGAGAATTTCTGAAGCCTTATGCGCCTCGCCTCATCTATACGCTCTTGCCAGTATCTGTTGGCGTTGTCGGTGACAACAAGCCACAGCACCAAGACCAGCAACACTAACGACTCCATGTCCTCCATGTTTATTGTTTACTATCCGGGTTGTGAGACTACCGCTTAAAAGATCACTGATGTCACTGTTTGCGCTGCTTAACGACATCACATGACGTCCACCCACTTTCGCTAACTCCACCCAATGTGTCCACCCACTTCCAGCCAGCACGGTTCAGCGCGGTTGTAGTCGAAATGCAACTCCAACAGCTCGACTCAGCACAGCACGGCTCAGCCCGACTCAGCCGCGTTTGTAGTGGAAAAGCGGCATTATAATGACTAGAACTTTTTTTTTTATAATGACTAGAACTGGAGTCGTATAGATGTACGTACTTCCTCGATCAACCGCTCTTCGTGCTGCTCCATCTTCGCTCGTGTTTTTAAAAATGCCGGTTGTGAAAACAAACCAAACCGGGAAAGTAGGGAAGCGGAAGTGCGTGTACAGCGGATGTAGAGTGGACCAATCAGAGCCCTCTTGTCTGCGGCGCTGTCTGCGAGGCTTCTGCGGTGGTCACAATTTTTGGGAGGTGCGCGCAGAGCGTCTGCGAAGGTGGGGGGGCTACGCAGACACTGTCTGCGACGCCATCTGCGAGGACTGGGTTGTCAGCATAAATTGGCCTTAAATGTCTCCCTTTAATTTCTATATAATGGTACGTTTACACTGCAAGGCTTAATGCTCAATTCCGATTTTTTTGTGAAATCCGATTTTTTTGTGAGGTCGTTCACATTAACAAATATACGCGACTTGTATGTGATCCTCAGTATGAACGAAAAGCGACCTAAAAGTGTTCCGCATGCGCATTGCAGGATACGACGACGTCACACGCAGTGAGCATGGCCAGTGTTTACGGAAGTAAAACCGCCCGGTTGCGGTATGACCCATCCAATCTAGCTTGAATAGCTGTATCCCCCCAAATGGAAATCAGCTCCCTAACCTCTGCGTCCTTCCATTGAGAAGATTCAGAACCTTCACAGCCCGAAGCGTCCCTCGCATTGATGTCATGCGCAGGGGCGCAGATACGTTTTTTGAACTGGGAGGGACAAAAAACTGGGGGGGACAAAGCTGCCAGCAAACCAACCCCAACCCCGATATGCCTGTCAAACCAAGCTCGAGCTCGCAACCTGTGCAGTCTGCGCAGCTCAACCAACCGAATATCAGTCTTTTTGTTTTATGTGAGTTGTTGCAACTATGTATACACTGCCGTGCACCTCAATAAACCGAATGGTAATTAGTCTTTTGATTTTTCCGTGAGGTTTGCCTTATGCAAAGAAAGACAGCATAGATGTTTTTTCCTCCCTATAAGTGGGGGGGACCGAACGAGGTGAATTTAAATCTGGGTGGGACGAGTCCCACCCTCTATCTGCGCCCGTGATTATGCGCCATGTTGTTGTAACTTTTTTTGAGAGACCCGCCGCCTACTTCAGCGCAGAATAGTGACGTTTGTGGCTTGTTGATGACGTGTAAGTCGGATGAATGCGACCTGGCGGTTCAGACTGAAGTCGCATATGAAAAGAGCGGATAGGAATCGGAATTAGGACCACATATCCAAACGGCCTGGGTCGGATTTGAAAAAATCGGATCTGTGTCGTTCATATTGTCAATAAAAGATCGGATACAGGTCACATATGGGCGAAAAGATCGGATTTGAGTCACTTCAGCCTGCAGTGTGAATGTAGCCTAAGTGCACTACATGTTACTAGGAAGTAATGGATTTTTAAACTCTATATAGTGCACTCGAGCTTCAGTAGGCAGTCATTTGGGATGCGGCCGCTGTATTACCAAACTCTTAATTCAGGCTTAATAATTTGCACATATTTATTTCGTCATATTAATAAACTTTTTCTACATTTTTATAAATATTTATTTAGATTGTTTATAGCCAGCTGAATTCTGCAGCTTCTCTCAGCGCTGGCTCAAGGTGCAGAAACACCAGTGCAGTTTGCGATGGAGATGAGGCAAGACCTGGCGATGTGGTTTTTGTGGCGGCGGCGGAGCTCGCACAATAATCTGATTAATGTGGGCAGCAGACTAATGAGACCGAAGGTGTCAAATTACTGGAAATTTCCAGAACAATCTTATAATCTTGTAATATAGGATGGTTTAAGTTATAAATCAGTTATAGAAACTGTTTTATTTAATCAGGCTAACAGATCAACATCCAGGTCCCTACCAAATCCACCATTAGCTTGATCAATTCTATAAAAGTCTATTTAAATTCTGAAAACTGTACAAATGTTGTTGTTTTCCACCAAAGAGGCGGGATTAGCCAACGCAGAATAGTGACGTTTGTCTCTTGTTGATGACGTGTAGGTGGCATGAATGCGACCTGTCCGGTCAGACTGCAGTCGCATGTGAAAATATCGGATATGCATCGGAATTAGGACCACATATCCAAGCGGCCTGGGTCGCATGTGAAAAAATCGGATCTGTGTCGTTCAGATTGTCAATAACAAATCGGATACAGGTCGCATATGGGCAAAAAAATCGGATATGGGTCGTTTCAGGGTGCAGTCTGAACGTAGTCTATGAATTTAGGCCTAGAAAAAAAAATTGTGTGTTTCCTGTCAACCCTTCAAAAAAATTTAGGGAAGGATCTCATCTCATTATCTGCAGCCACTTTATCCTGTTCTACAGGGTCGCAGGCAAGCTGGAGCCTATCCCAGCTGACTACGGGCGAAAGGCGGGGTACACCCTGGACAAGTCGCCAGGTCATCACAGGGCTGACACATAGACAAAGACAACCATTCACACTCACATTCACACCTACGGTCAATTTAGAGTCACCAGTTAACCTAACCTGCATGTCTTTGGACTGTGGGGGAAACCGGAGCACCCGGAGGAAACCCACGCGGACACGGGGAGAACATGCAAACTCCGCACAGAAAGGCCCTCGCCGGCCACGGGGCTCGAACCCGGACCTTCTTGCTGTGAGGCGACAGCGCTAACCACTACACCACCGTGCCGCCGGCCTAGAATTTACTTGTATTATCGCCCATTCAAGATAGAGTTAAGATATTTTTTCAATATTTACCATTTCAGTTTATTGCTTCATCTGTTCTTGTTGCTGTTGATACTAAACCTTTTTAATATGACTTTTGTCTGTTTAAAATGAATTTCAAAAATTTCAATGCTGAAGTGGGCTACAGAGAACCATGTTGCGGTGGTGAAACCCCCACCTAGAGTGGTTAATACAAATATTTTTATCTGTCTGTCAGATATAAATTAATCTTTAATACCAAGTATAAACCAAATTAAAGACCGAAATAATATGATAAAAATATTTGGGGGACCCATAGCTGAGCATCAAGAACAGTTGACATGGAATTTCTCCTACAATCATGCTGCAGAAAAAAAGTCCAGTATAGTTTCAAGAATATAGAAATTTTAATACAAAACATGTATCAGTAAAAGTGCAAACATTCAGAATGTATGAATGAATTGAATTGAATTAATTTATTTCTTATTTCGAACATGTATAAAAAAAAGTATGTAACTATTTATACATACAAAAGAAAGAAAACGAGAATTAAAAGAAAAGATACATAAAGAGCTAAGACATTACAAAACACCACACACTGTTCGAAAAAGGAGTGGGAAGAAGTACAATACTTTTTTAATTTCCCACCCCCTTTTTAACTACCCTGAAATCCAAACTACATTATAAAAATATATACCATATATCCACTTCATAAATATCTATATAAATATATAACTACAAAAATATATACTACATACCATATATCCACTTCATAAATATCTATATAAATATATAACTACAAAAATATATACTACATACCATATATACACTTCATAAATATCTATATAAATATATAATTACAAAAATATATACTACATACCATATACACTTCATAAATATCTATATAAATATATAATTACAAAAATAAACATATACTACATACCATATGTACACTTCATGAATGTCTATATAAATATATAATTACAAAAATATATACTACATACCATATATACACTTCATAAATATCTATATAAATATATAATTACAAAAATATATACTACATACCATATATACACTTCATAAATATCTATATAAATATATAACTACAAAAATATATACTACATACCATATACACGTCATGAATATCTATATAAATATATAATTACAAAAATATATACTACATACCATACATACACTTCATAAATATCTATATAAATATATAATTACAAAAATATATACTACATACCATATATACACTTCATGAATATCTATATAAATATATAATTACAAAAATATATACTACATACCATATATACACTTCGTGAATATCTATATAAATATATAACTACAAAAATATATACTACATACCATATATCCACTTCATAAATGTCTATATAAATATATAATTACAAAAATATATACTACATACCATATATACACTTCATGAATATCTATATAAATATATAATTACAAAAATATATACTACATACCATATATACACTTCATGAATATCTATATAAATATATAATTACAAAAATAAATATCTACTACATACCTATCCCTGTAAATATAAATATATAAACTATCCCCATAAATAAATATATACCATATATACCATATACTAAGTTAGTTCTAATATAACAATCAACCCTGTTCTATTTATAGATTTATCCCTCATCATCCTCCGCTAACATACTTCCTCTTCCCTGTACATGTCTTTCAATATGTCTTTCAATATTTCACAAAAGTCAATGAACTTTTTAAAGAGTAAGTAAAATTTTTAAACCAATACTGTACTCAAAAATACTTTAATACTGTAGAGAACTTATGGCTTTATTACTATTAGATCATTAATATTAAACTGTATGCAGAACTGTCAAAATTTGAATATTCAAAATTAAAATCTGTTTCAACAGTTTAAAAGCTGTTTTTATAAAGACCTTGTAGCGTATTGTATGTAATTTGTCAGACTCTAGGCCTAGAATTTACTTGTATTATCGCCCATTCAAGACAGGCCTATTTTTGTGAATCAGCTCAGGGCAGGGACAGCACTGGCATTAAATCATGTGCAATACTGCATGTGAAATTTGCAATCAATAAATATTGATGATAAAATACTTACCGATGGAGCAGATCGCCCAGATTTATATCCTCGGCTATTTCTATTCCGCGTGGTCGTGTGTGACCTATGTTTTCTGATACAGTGGATGTTTTAAGGTTGTGTGCTATATCTTGTGTTGGGTGGTGTACATTATAAATTTGAATTAAATTGAGATTTGATTTAAAGGACGAACTTATTGAAAAATTGCAACATAAAAAGTGAATTTTAAAAATCATGGTGCCACTGGTGGTCACCATGTTCTCGTTCTTGTCTCGACAAACTCCCGTAAGTGATCATGTGATCGCGATAACACGTGGTCATGTGACCGATCAACATGGCAGCGCCCGGAACGGATTTCTTTGTGTATCGTCTTAAGTAAACGAGTCCACACAGACTGCATGTCGCGTTGTTGATCATTTTCTCTGTGTTTTGTTTAGAAATTGAGTTCTTTATTGAATGAACTAGTTAAAATATGTACAGGGTCGGCGAGGTTTTAGCAGGGTCGGGCGGACGACCGGAAACACGCACTTTTTTTTTTTTTTCTAGACCTTATCCAAAATGTCCAGATCCATCAGAAAGAAAGAAAGCACAACTTTATTCATCACACTCCAGGCCTAGAAATTCATATTTTTTCACCAGCCAGCCGGACTAGTTCCCTTCCAAAGTAACTCGCCAAACAGAAAATCAACTCGCCAAAATTTGTTCATGTATGAATTTTACTTCTGTCAAAAATAACGCAAAAGAGAGTAGTTACCATTGTTCATGACTAATGTGCATTTATTTCAAGACCCGAGTATTTTGGTACTGTTCTTAAATAGATAAATGAGAACAACACAGAGCACCATAATATAATATCAACAAATAATAATATATTGGAAAACTTGGCAACTTGGTGTACGAGTATTTAAAACAAATATACTTACTATCATGACTATAGCACCCAAAATATGTCCAACATGCTTTCTGTATTTCACCATTTATGAGAGAGAAAGCATTTGGAGCTTCATATTGATGAGGAATCAACTTGAATTATTCCATAAAAATCGTATCGCAGCCAAGGCCTACCCTGCTCCCACGTTTGCTTATAAGTCCTTTGTCGTTTCTCCTTCTCGTACGCTTTATCGCCGGCCTTTTTCTCCTCTTCAGACCGAGGTCGCTTTGTCCCCGTCTCTGGCGGTTTCTGTCCACCTTTCAGAAAATTCCACATCGCAACGTAGCTTTGGCAGATGTAGATGTAAACAACAACAACAAAAAAAGTGTTTAAATGGGCGATAATGTGGCCACATCTATTGAATTTGATAACCGCGACATTTAACGAGATGCATTATATGCATGCGCAGTAGTGAAAAAACCGACAGCCTGATTTGTGCACGATATGATTCGGAATTCTTCGGTAGTTTCCATCCTGCCGATAAACACATCGATGAACACAGACACGGCACACGCTTAATATGTGGCGGCTTTAGTTGACGCTTCATCATAATAATAATAATAATACATCTGTTTTGTATAGCGCTTTTCATGGTACTCAAAGACACTTTACAGGAGGTTCAAACATACAGACACAGACAATAGTAGACAAAGAAAAATATATATATAATAAAAAATAAATAAATGAAAAGTAAAAAGTCCACCAAGTAGGGGTCAGGATGTACTTCCCGTGGTGTAGCAGCCACAGTCCCACCAAAAGGCGCATGAAAACAAGTCCCACATCTCCAGCACCGCCGCCACCGTGACGCCGTCAGCAACATCACTCAAACACCACGCCGTGGATCCACAAAGCGAGCAGAGAAGCTCCGCCACGCAGAGCGCTGGTGTGTCCGAAACCGCCTGCACAGCCGCCGCAACATCGCTCGGAACATCACGCCAAGCGTTAAAGCACAGAGCGCTGGACAACCATGAAATAAAATGAGCAACGAGCTCACTGCAGTCCACAGCTGGGAGCACAGGCATCGCCCACGGCGAACCAAGGCCTGGAGGGAACCGATGCCCAAAACTAGGTCCGGAGCTACACCACCACCGGTGGAGAAAACACTCAAACATCAAACTACACAAACACAGAAAAAAAAAATAGAAAAATAAATAAAATAAAACAAAACAAAAAAGCTCCAGTAAGAAGCGGCAGCCAAAACACGCACGACGTACTCTCAACCGGAAACGAAAAAAAAAAAAAAAATATATATATATATATATATATATATATATATTTTCATATATATTTTTTATTTTCAACTAGCCAGCCGGGCTGTCTAGTGACAGGAATTACCCGCCAAATGACAAATTAAGTCGCCTCGGGTGACCGGACCACTGCGAATTTCAAGCCGTGCACTCTCTGCATTTAACCCTTCTGAAGCAGTGAACACACACACATACCCAGAGCAGTGGGCAGCCATACTGAGAGCGCCCGGGGAGCAGTTAGGAGTTCGGTGCCAAGCTCAATGGCACCTCAGCCCAAGGCCATCCCATATTAACCTCACCTGCATGTCTTTGGAGGAAACCCACGGGGAGAGCATGCAAACTCCACACAGAAAGGCCTTCGCCGGCCGCTGGGCTCGAACCCAGAACCTTCTTGCTGTGAGGCGGCAGTGCTAAGGCCAAAAAAAAAAAAAATGTGTGTTTCCGGTTACCCGACCGACCCTAATCCGTACCGCCTGACCCTAAACTTTTTTTTCGTTTTTTTCCCAGTCGCGACTTTTACATATAACCCAACCGCGTGAACCGGAGGTTTTTGTCACTCACTGGGAAAATCAGGGCTTTCCACAAGCGCCGGCTGCCGGCCATACAGCCGACTACACAATTAAGTCCAGCCGGCTACTTTAATGACTATTATTTTTGTAGCCCACAGGCTCTAAATATTCATTTTCGATTTTAATAAAATTAAATGTTTATCTAACGGACTGATAATAATGTCAAACTGAACTGCACTCATTTAAGTTGTGATTCACGCTGTTTGTACCGATAATAACCACAAATTCCCCGCAGACTTCGTTGATCAGGGGAGAGTAACTCATCCGCGGCCCCGACATGGTGTGTGTGCGCGCGCACTCGGCAGAGGCAGTAGTGTGTCGGGGCCGTCGGAGGGAACAGAAGCAGAGATAACGCTTATTTTGTCTTTCACCTAGAGACATGATTCAAACTTTAAAACGGAGACAAAATTCTCCTGTATGGATCTGGCATTCAACTTTTTTGCTAGGTTCTATACTTTTTGATCAGTCACAGATCAAACACCATGAGCACATCCGGAGAAATTCAGACTTTATAATGGGTGTCTATTGCGTTATACACCAGTGGCGCTCAGGAGTTTAGAGTGTAGGCAGCTTGAAAAAAAAGCTCTAACTTTCTCATTTAAACTGTTTTCTCAGCCACAATTTTCACTCTACACACACAATTTTCTCAAAAGTTGTAGTCACACATTGTGTGAATCAAGCCAAGTGTCTCCCTGAGTGATAGGATTTACAGTTTTTGAATGAGAAGCCTGAAAGTGAGGAGAGGACAGCCGCGCTCTCCCATAGACTCACATTATAAATGTGGCAGCGCTTTTACTGCAAAATCAGAAAAGTCACTTGTTTTTAACTCGCTCTAGTGTCCACATTTTTTACACTAGGGACAAAAAAAATTACATTAATGTGTTCATGGGAGCCTTGTAGCACTCAATGTGAAAGAATTTTGTGAATAGCTCCTTTCGTTTCCGTGTAAATCAGCGTTGTTCGAGGAGAAGGAACTCTGAGAAAAAGCGCTCTTTGCTTGTTATATTGTGTCTCTTCCCTGCACCGTTACCAAGGCGACGAGCTGCACTCAGGGAGCAGAGAGGGGCGGGGCTGCTCTCCCTCTCTCTCTCTCATGGTGTATTGAGCTGTTATATTTACAGAAACATTCATGTTAAAAGGTGTCTCATGCTGCATCAGATTCATCAGAAGGTGGTAACTCAGGTGACCTGCAAAGAAATTCATTATATTTTGTGAAATTATTCCTGTCTAAATATAGATTATGGCGGCCATCTTGAAAAAAAAAAAAAAAAAAAGCCTGCCTACCGACCCTAGTTTTGAAATCTACGTAACTGGAAACACACTTTTTTTTTTTTTTGGCCTAACCACTACACCACCGTACCACCCGCAGGTTCATATCTGTAATCGGGCATCTGTGCATTGTTTTCACATCCCGTAAGCTGCTCACACACCTACAGTGCTGAGCGTAAATGAGTGCACCCCGTTTGTAAAGTAACATTTTAAACAATATCTCAATGAACACAAACAATTTCCAAAATGTTGACAAGTTTAATATAACATCTGTTTAACTTATAACGTGAAAGTAAGGTTAATAATATAACTTAGATTACACATTTTTCAGTTTTACTCAAATTAGGGTGGTGCAAAAATGAGTACACCCCACAACAAAAACTACTCCATCTAGTACTTTGTATGGCCTCCATGATTTTTAATGACAGCACCAAGTCTTCTAGGCATGGAATGAACAAGTTGGCGACATTTTGCAACATCAATCTTTTTCCATTCTTCAACAATGACCTATTTTAGAAGGTGCATTGGTCCATGAAAAATGCCTTAAGCTTGCGTTGTTCAAATCAGTCAAACCGTGAAACTGATGAGTTTCTTCAGGGTTCCCTGTGAACGAATAAAAAAGGCTGAACGAACACAGAAATCCACAAAAAGACGTCGAGAAAGGTGGCTTTCGAACCTCTCAGTGAAATTGAAGGGAGCCAAGTCAAAGCATGTTCGAGTTTCACTTGGTGAAAGGTTTGTATTTCCCTCTCAGCTCTGTCCTTGGTGTTTTCCAAGTACTTTTCTTGCTATGTGTCGTTATTTTACGGTACTTTTTTTAGTCCTGAAGTGCTAAAGTCCCCAGCTGCTTCTTTGTTTACTCCTCACAAAGTCCATATGCATGAAGGTCGCAACAAAATTCTTCCCCAGCCGTACAGTTCCAATGCGCCGTGATCTCCTCTTCTCCGTCTTGTTTAACTGAGGCCCTGTCCACACGGCAACGGATTCAGGTGAATCTGATAAAATTGTTTATCGTTTCAGCCTGGCGTCCACACGGCACCGGCGTTTTGGGTGCCCCAAAACGAAATCTTTTGAGAACGGGTCCCAGAGTGGAAAAACCTGGCAACGGCGCCATTGCGAAGTCGTCTGGATGAGTAGAACGGATTTGTTTACGATGACATCACAACCATATGACTGTCAGTGCTTCACGCCGGGTAGAAGTGTAACAAACTCGATGCGAGTTGTCAACAAATCCTATAACTTGGTTCATGAAACGCGCTTACAAAATATTTTCACTGTGAATATTTATTGTGTAATGGTGCAAAGTGAGAGAGAGAGTGAGAGAATAGCCCTTAGGGTAGAGTCTTTAGTCCAAACACTGCGGAAGTACTGAGTATAACCAAAACGCGCACCGCCCGTGTGCTTTCCAAAAACAATCCCGCCAGCAAAAATAGGGGAAAAAAAAGGAGCGATCTCACCTCTTCAGATGTTGGTTTAAGTCCGACAATACATTCCTCAAAAAGGGCATAGAAGAACAAAGTAATCCATCAACGTGTAGCATTCAATTTATTCCAGACCATTAAAGAATTCTGGAGGATATCAGAATGTTGGCGTACCGGCTTCCATCTACCCCCATTCATTCCTCTTTTCGCGTCTTTCGTTTTACGCTACTGATTAATAATCAAAACTTTTATGTGGCTGATGCTACAGAAGAAGGGGTTTATGCGCATGCGTCCTACTTCTTCTATTGTTCTGGTGTTTCCGATAGGACGGTCTTACAGCGCACCTAGAGGTGTGGCATGTGCATTGCATCGTTTTCAGCAAGCGTTGCGTTGCCATATGTACCTGATATTTCACTGATCGGTTGCCCATGTGGACGCGATATTTAAAAAAAAAAAATCTCGTTGCTTTTGTCGTGTGGATGTAGCCTGAGATCCAGGTCTTTAAAAGGGTTTCTGATGATCTTTGTGAATGATTTGCCTGAGAGATACGAGCCAACACAAGTGAGAATCAGCCAACTGTTCTTTGTTTACACTTTATTGTAAAGACTTGAACGAAAAGCTTAAAAAAATACTTACACGGGCAAAAACAATCCAGGATTCATTGGGCAGCGACTTGATAGCGAGGTCCTTTACCCAGCCACATACAAAAAAGTTGTAAGCCTCCGTACTCTTCCACGCTTTCATCTGTTTTGCGGTGTAGAAGGACGTCTGCAACACCAGATAGTTCGAGATGTCGGGGAACTCGACTGTTTTCGAGATTGTATGACAAATCCTTCTTTCCCAGACTGTAGGGGTCGATTCCATTGCACATCGCGATCTTCTGAATATATCTAAAGCCAGCAGCAGCTTCTAGATTACGAGCGTACTCTGATAAAGTTATCGCTAGTTGTTTGCACTATGGCAGCCGTTTTGGTTTCCTCGACCACCAGCTATTTTACCGGAATTGAAATCGCTAAGAAAAGTCACGTGACTGAAACCCAAGAATTATAATATAATCATAATTTCATATCGCCCAGCCTTAATATATGATCTAGTCACGTTTATTGTGCTTCACTTCTCCGGTTCAAGCCATTTGATGAAAAACGTGTGATCAAGAAAGTCTTTAAAGTTGAGCCCATTGCAATATTCTCAAAATGATGACTATGTAAACTGTCGGAAGCTTTCAGTGAAGAAGTAAAGCCACAGACATATGGAATCAATTTTGTGCCAAAATGTTCATACAATACTTTTGAAATATCAAACAAAAACAGCAAATCAAAATACAAAAAAAAAGGCAATTTTTTTTAGACTGGCAAACAAATTATTTGTGTAATCGTGCAAAATATCAGTCTATTACTCTTCAGAAACCTTTTATTTTTGTTCCGCATCTTTCTCAGTTTTGTCTGACGTAATTTATTTTGGTTGCGATTCCAGCTTTCTCGTTTGCGCTCCCTGACTTTTTGCTTGCAGTTTTGGCACAAACTTCACGTGTGGGTGGGCTGTCCAGGAATGCATTCCCATTGGCTAACTTGTGTTTGAGTGACAGCTACGCTCAGCCATTCCCTACTCGGATTCTGGCGGACTGTTTGACGAGTGATCGATCCATTGACGGTAAACAAGGATCGAGTGGACTTCAGTGGCGACTATGATATTGAATTAATTCAACAAAGTGTAAGTGCAGGACAAATGTGTTGTATGTGTTGCAGTAGTGCACATTATGCAGGTGTGTTTAACGTTAGCAAGACAGCTATTATATTGGGTAGTGGAGCCAAGGCTAACATTTGACTTGCCACGAAACACCTGCATAATGTGCACTACTGCAACACATACAGCACATTTGTCCCGCACTTACACTTTGTTGAATTAATTCAATATCATAGTCGCCACTGAAGTCCACTCGATCCTTGTTTACCGTCAATGGATCGGTCACTCGTCAAACAGTCCGCCAGAATCCGAGTAGGGAATGGCTGAGCGTAGCTGTCAGTCAAACACAAGTTCGCCAATGGGAATGCATTCCTGGACAGCCCGCCCACACGTGAAGTTTGTGCCAAAACTGCAAGCAAAAAGTCAGGGAGCGCAAACGAGAAAGCTGGAATCGCAACCAAAATAAATTACGCCAAACAAAACTGAGAAAGACGCGGAACAAAAATAAAAGGGTTCTGAAGAGTAATAGACTGATATTTTGCACGATTACACGAATAATTTGTTTGCCAGTCTAAAAAATTTTGACTTTTTTTTTGTATTTTGATTTGTCGTTTTTGTTTGATATTTCAAAAGTATTGTATGAACATTTTGGCACAAAATTGATTCCATACAGACATGCCATTTGAGGTTTTTATTATTGTTTTGTTTGTTAATTATATTTTTGTACATAAATTAAAAAATGACTCGACTCCGACTGAATCTTTTTGAACTGCTGCTTGTGTGTCACAGAGCAGCGTAACTCACTCTGAGGAGTGCACTGTCTGCCCTCTTCTACATACCTGAGCGCACAGATATCCGTGATTGGCCGTTGTCACTGATTGACCGAGGAGAACGAGTAAAGCCCACCCAGGGCTAATTGCTCAGCTCCAGATTTCTGTTGCACCGCTTGGGAACCCAGAGTTTTCTGGAGCGAATGAATGAATGAATGAATCCCTAAAAACCAGACGACTACATGCTCTGTGCTTGGCCTCCCGTTATCGCTGCTTGCATGATGTTCTATTACTGATTTTGCATTTATGGGTAATTTTATAATTATGAAACATCTGTCCAATGCTGGACTGTGTTTAATAGTGAGTATTAAAAATATTTTCATATGAACTGTTTTAAAGCGGTTTTGTCGTTCTTTGGGACTAGAAGTATTCCTAGTAAGTCATGCTAACTAGCAAAAATAAACACGTTTCCTGTCCTCGCACGCGGTTATCATGTTTATTTCTTCTCTTAAAGCCTCACAGGAAGAAGAAATCGTTCATCGATAAGAAAAACGCCGTGTCGTTCCACCTGGTGCACAGGAGTCAGAAAGACCCGCTGGCTGCGGATGAGAAAGCGCCTCAGCACGTCCTCTTACCTGCCTCGAAGGTCAGACAAACCTGAGTGTGTGTGTGTGTGTGCGTTTAATGCAATCAGCGAAAAGGTTGCTCATTTTGTAATCGGTGTGTATTTGCAGATTGAGGTGGAGAAGAGGAGGGAGGAGCAGAGGAAGTACGGCGTGTTTTTCGACGATGATTACGACTACCTGCAGCACCTCAGAGAGGCGTCTCAACCCGCAGAGCTCGTCTCCGCCTCACGGCCGTACAGCAACTCGCGGCCTCTGGGGTTTGACGAAGAGGAGGAAATGGACGAGGATGAGCAGGGCAAGGAAGAGGAGGTCCTCATGCTTCCTGTAAGGCTTGTTGAAAGAATTTGATGATGAAACAAATGATAGTTGGAAAGTTCTGGCATTCTGCAACCACAAGATCCGTGCAGGTCGAGCAGTGCGTTTGGGAAGATTCCTGAATTCAAGTAATTTGGTGGACAGATCAGTATTTAAGAAAAACGGCCTCGGCTAACGGTCCCTGGTGACGGAGGCGTGGCCTCAGTGCCCTGAATCTCACACAGTACATCTTTTATTTTTAAAAGAGCTTTCGATTGCTCCGAGACACTCACACACACACTTACAGATCATCCAACATTTCCGTGGCCGCAGTCCTTTAATTCTCCATGTCCAATATCAGCGTTCCTCCAGATTCTGAAAAATATTCTCCCCTTTTTTTTAAAAATCAAGTCAAAGTAGTATTCTTCGGTTTATACTGGCACAATTCAAATGCAGTGTCTTGCAAAAGTATTCATCCCCCTTGGTGTTTGTCCTGTTTTGTCGCATTACAAGCTGGAATTAAGATGGATTAAGTGGGTATTCACTCCCCAAAGTCAATACTTTGTGGAGCTGCAATTACAGCTGCAAGTCTCTTGGGGTATATCTCTATTAGCTTAGCACATCTAGCCACTGGGATTTCTGCCTGTTCCTCAAGGCCAAACTGCTCCAAATCCTTTAAGTGGGTTGGAGTTGGGGTTGCGTTGATGTACAGCAATCTTCAAGTTGTGCCACAGATTCTCACTTGGATTGAGGTCTGGGCTTTGATTAGGCCGTTCCAAGACGTTTTAAATAATGTTCCGCTTTAAACCACTCCAGTGTTGGTTTAGCACTATGTTTAGGGTCATTGTCCTGCTGGAACATGAACCTTCATCCCAGTCTCAAACCTCTGGCTGACTAAAGGCCTCTGCATGCTCTTGCGACAAGGCTTTCGCAGATAGCTTTTCGCAGACAGTTGTAATTTATTGTTGAGCGGGGAGTTATAGGCGTGTGCGATGTTATTCACCGGCACAACGCAAGGGGGCGCGAAGTCGCTAGGAGTAGTTGGTGGGTGTGGTTAGTGGAGTGTTTATCCTCCGGTTACTTATAATGACTAGAACTTTTTTTTTTTTTTTATAATGACTAGAACTGGAGTCGTATAGATGTACGTACTTCCTCAATCAACCGCTCTTCGTGCTGCTCCATCTTCGCTCGTGTTTTTAAAAATGCCGGTCGTGAAAACAAACCAAACCGGGAAAGTAGGGAAGCGGAAGTGCGTGTACAGTGGATGTAGAGTGGACCAATGAGAGCCCTCTTGTCTGCGGCGCTGTCTGCGAGGCTTCTGCGGTGGTCACAATTTTTGGGAGGTGCGCGCAGAGCGTCTGCGAAGGTGGGGGGGCTACGCAGACACTGTCTGCGACGCTATCTGCGAGGACTGGGTTGTCAGCATAAATTGGCTTTAACCCCCCCCCCCTTAATTCCAGCTTACAATGCAACAAAACACCAAGGGGGTGAATACTTTTGCAAGACACTGTGTGTACACAGATACAGCTAGGCCTCTCCATTCCAGCCTCTAATAAGAGAGTTGATTTTGGGCAGCTTGTGCACCATCAAGCTAAAATAAACCTCTTTAGTTTAGCCACGGGAACTCAACACGCCACGCCCCCTCAAATACAGCTCCCTTCAGTCACTTGTCGGCTGATGGCACTTTCACTTTGGTGTTTTTTTTTATTTTTTATTACTGACACTGTCTGATGTGTTCGGGGACGGTCGGGGCGCCGAGTGTGCCTCCCCCGTGCCTGCTTCAGCCCTTAAAGTGCATATTCTGGACCAATTTCATGTTTGTTTGTTTTTTTTTATATGAAAGAATGTCCCTTTACACACTCATCCAGAAGGGTAATTTTGCACAAGGCCATCTGTCTACAGCAGAAAAAAAAAAAAACGTCTGGAAAATTCCCAAGGGAGTCTGGAGCCAGATTCGTGACGTCACCTGCGGAAGCGCCAGCAGGCTGCGCGAGCTTTGCACGGTTTCAGTGCACAGCCTGTGTAGACCAAGCGCTCCCATTTCTCTCTCATTGTCCGGTCTTTTGGGAAACGATGAGTACTAATCCCATCAAGATTGGTGTTGCTACACCCTCCTACGATACATCTGTTAACCATTTTAATAATTACGCGATAACGTTGAAGAAATTTGCAGAAAACCACCAGGTCGTTTTCTCATAAACAAACCAGCGCTGACAGAGGATTCAGAAGGAGGCGTCCCGCACGCGACGTCACGAAAATCAACGTTTGCCGGGAAATCCAAATGCCAAGTTTTTTCAGAGGCGGACCAATTCGCCTCAAATGGCTCGATTTCAACTGAATTTTTCTGGTATTGCACAAGGTAAAAAAATTGCACAGAATGCAGAATGTTACAGATATTTGACCGAAGTTTAATATAAACTAACATCATCAGTGCTTGAAGAAGCTCAAAAAACTTCCTCAGTTTAGACCGCACCATTGTTTGGTTCACACAGAGATAATTATGACACCACAACAGGCTGATTAAGACTCCTCGCGATTCGTTATGTGTAATCGATTTTTACTGGTCACAAGCACGTGCTCATTGTTTATGCTCTGGCTTCCTGAAGTCTCTTCACTGGGTTTGGATTTCAGCAAATGGAGGGATTTCTATGATCTAGGATAATGATGACAAATACAGGCTTTCATCTAAACCGGGGAACAGGGGCGCTGCGCCCTCTTACTCTCGGCGTGCGCCCCCTTACCGAAATGCCGATTGAACCCCAAGTCACACTTAGGCTTATATGCTACTGCACAACATGCAATCTTTTCTCAAAATGATCTTTTCTCCATGAAAACATCCCAGCAACACCACGTGACAATGTGTCTGATCATCAAATACGTTATAATTACTCCAAAAATATTCCAATTGTTAGGATTTAAAGCCATGATTTAAGTTAGTTTTATAGCTAGACGTGATTTAGGATTGTTAGATTTAACCAGTCTCTTCAGTGTTGAATTTGAAATTGAAATGATTGAATGTTCGAATTAAAGCTGCATTAAGTGATTTAAGTTAGTTTTATAGTTTTAGAATGCAGAATGTAATTTAGTATTGTTAAGATTTTATGATTTTAATATTTTAGAGCTTTTTAAGATCCTTTATTATTTTAGACTATTACATCTACTATAACAGTGATTTTAAACTATTCCTGTGTAACCTGACCTTCGTCCAGTGGACACTTGCTCGACTAAACATATGGCCCTTTTCCACTACCCTTTTTCAGCTCACTTCAGCCCGACACGGCTTGTGTTTCGACTACCTCAGAGCAGCACGACTCGGCTCGCTTCAGCCTACTCAGCACCCAAAACTTGCACGGTTTTGGAGTAGGGCTGAAGCGAGCCAAACCAAGCTGAGTGGGGCTAGGGGCCACACACGCCCCGCGAGTACGCTGGGATCTGTAAACACCGTAAACCCGGAAGAAGAATAATTACGAGAATTTCTGAAGCCTTATGCGCCTCGCCTCATCTATACGCTCTTGCCAGTATCTGTTGGCGTTGTCGGTGACAACAAGCCACAGCACCAAGACCAGCAACACTAACGACTCCATGTCCTCCATGTTTATTGTTTACTATCCGGGTCGTGAGACTACCGCTTAAAAGGTCACTGATGTCACTGTTTGCGCCGCCTAACGACATCACGTGACGTCCACCCACTTTTGCTAACTCCACCCAATGTGTCCACCCACTTCCAGCCAGCACGGTTCAGCGCGGTTGTAGTCGAAATGCAACTCCAACAGCCCCACTCAGCTCGACTCAGCACGGCACGGCTCAACCCGACTCAGCCGCGTTGGTAGTGGAAAAGCGGCAATAGTGTCTTTGTTTAAAATTGTCGTAAAAAACATCTCGCGCTTTGACGTGCGTAAATGCTGAGTTGTTGTTAGAAAACATCCGTTGATATGAAATATTTTGCTTATGATTGATTCAAGGTTTTACTCACACACATACTTATTGATGGAATTAAGATGTGATTTGCTGACTTAGCACAAGATATCAACACATTCACATAACACACACACATCCTACACACACACACATTCATACACACATACATGCACATTCACACACACACGCACACACACACACACACATTCACACATCTGCGCGCATACACATTTGACAGACACAAGACACAACACAGCCTTTAGAAAGATAAACAGCTTTTTGGGATGTTATAAAAGGTTGTTTGGAATATTTCATCTTTGGTGGAAAAGCTGTGAATAAACAGCCAATCTCTGGTTTTCTGGTCTGTTTTTTTCGCGGTGTTTTTTTGCCCCAGAATTCTGCAGGTGGCACGAGGGCATTGGTCTCGAGAAGCCGTTCCAGCTGGAGGAACCTTTACACCAATCATAGTAGATACACCGCCAGACGGTGCAAAAACAATCCGACTTGGCGTTTTCCAGACTGAGGTGCCATGTTGTTTACTTGTCGCGGCTGCTCTCGCGAGATTTGACATGGGTTACATACAAGGTCAGCTGACTTGTCGAGCGAGATTTCTCGAGACTGAATGACCTTTCACCTAGCCTGGGCCCGCCCATCCTAAGTGTGACGCAACACGGGGGCCTGTTGCGAACTTAGTCTGGCAAGGCAAGCTATCTCCAGCTCTTCCAAGCTCCCGAAAAATCAGGAGCCAATCAACTTTGAGCATCTCCAACGGCCCTGGGTAGAGACATGTTCAAGGCAATGACGTAGTAGAACTGCGACCGGAAGCCATACAGTAGATTGTTTACAGAATCTATGCCGGAAGCGCTTCATTCACTAGAAACATTACGAACATGGAGCAGCGGCAAGCCTTTGACACAGCGGTAGATGCTGTATTGAAAGCATTCAACGGGAAGTTCTGATTGAAAACGGAGCAAAGAGCAGCCCTGGAGGTATTTATCTTCTTCCTGTTACTCAAGCAGTTTCCGTCGCGTCACATACGTCAGAGGAAAGAGTGATGTGATTGGTTTAAGCTTCGTTACAGCCTTTTCTGGCTTTGACCAGTAGCAAACTGAGGCATTTCAGGGAGGCGGGTCAACCACGCGCTTTGGGAAACGGTTGGGCTTAATATCTTTGCCAGACCAATGCTCTCAGAGCTTTGAAGTCGCGTTAGCCAGACTACCTTTCACCCACCGGCACGGGAACTTTTGACAGAAGTAGTTCGCAAGTGGTTTTTGTTGACACTTAGGCATTTAAAGATGTCATCCCGTGGCACGAAGCGGAAGAAAGCCAAAGACTGTCCGGGGCAGATGATGATTACTTCTTTCTTTTTCAATGTTGACAAACAATTTGTTACAATTTCCCTCTCAGTTAGCCTCAGAATGTCCCATTGTAGCCTCAATTTTTCAAAGGCTTCGCACGGCGGAGGGGGGGGGACGGACAACCGGCACCATCCCCCCCCGTCACTTCGTTCCCTCACCATGGTGAGCGCCTTCATACTAGATTTTTCTAGAAAAAACCCTGACAAATACATTTGCCATTGTAACGACTGCAAGTCATTTTCTCTTCATCACTGTTGGGGCCGTCCCAGCGGGAACCCTGCAGTATTGGTGTGTGTTGGTAACTTGCCAGCGCCCCATAACGATCCCACAATTCCTTGCGCGCTCCACCCGGATGTGACGTAAAGTGGAACTGCTTTAACTGTATCGAGAGCGCCTCGATTCACTCTCTCATGTTCTGACTACTGGAGTGGTCGGACGGACTGTAGGCACGCTCGCTACAGTGTTGAGACTAATCGCTATTGTCTGAGAACAGCCTGTTCAAATTAGTTTCGGCCGAACTTTTGAACGACCCGCTAGGTTTCAGTGATCTAGTGGTTTATCTAAACCTTTGCAAAGTTTAACTACAGTTAAGTAGTTTTCCACGCTAAGAGGCATTTGTGGACAGCTTCGCTCCTCTCAGCCTTTTTCTCGTCGACGCATCACCGGAGGTTTCTCCCGAAGCACCGTGGACCAGCTAGGCCTCCATCTCCCTGCTTCGTTTAGCCGCGGTTGGACGCAACTCGCCGCTAACCTCCTCTCCTCGGACCGCGACCCTCAGCGCGGACATCGGAGAACGAACTTCCATCGCGTTGAGTAGGCACTTGGGCAAATTTTAGTAATTTGTAGCTTATTCAGATGGTTGTTAGGGTCATGTTTAAGCTTTGAGCTGTTTAGCATACCCGCTCAGACACGGAAGGTGTCTTTTATTGTTTGTTTTGGTTCTGTTTTTCTTTGAACTTGTTAAACAGGGTATCTTGCATGTTTATGTCTTTCCTTAACTCCATTGCTAGCTTCCCTATCTGATTAGCAGCGCAGCGACAAGTTTATTTTAAGCCCCGAGGCTGGACTGCTACAAGGCCTAGTCCTCTCCATCCAACACCTATTACTCTTCCCCTCTCTCTCTCTCTCTCTCTCTCTCTCTCTCTCTCTCTCTCCCTCGCGTTGAGTTCTTTGCCTAGATAGTCTGTTGGAAATTGTTGTTAAGCACAGTGTTTGGATCCAGTTGTAACGTGGCCAGATTCTCATTAGCAACTCATTGCTAGCTACCTCAGTGTAGGTATCATGCCGCCATTTTGTCTCTAAGAACTACAACGCTCAGTCCTCTGCCGCGTGACCTACGTCACGCGTGGGCAGGATCATCTACGTCAGTCCGCCATGCGCACATAAGTCCAGGCGGAAGTTCCGCTCTTTGTCTTTTGCGTCCGGTTTCCGAGGAGTCTAGACGCATAAAGAAATGCTCTCAAACCCGAAAACACTTCCTTCTTGCAAGATTCACCATCCAGCGCGTTCTGTGCTTAACCACTGGCCAAGGTAAAAGTCCAGAATAGCGCGATCTTTAAACTCAACCTGAGTTACAACCGGTTTATTCGTATTAGAAGTGACGTCACGACTGCAGCCCAGGCAGTTAAAAGTTAAGAAGCGATTGAATCCTTTTTAACTCAAAAGCGCTGTGCGTCTTATTCTGATCAGAGACTTTTCCTCACGAACGCTGAAGTTCGGACCAAGAGTCCTCTGCTTTCCACCGGAACCAGAAAAGTTCTCTACGCCTCCATCACGAGCGGCTCACGTGCTCCCAACGGCGAGGCCCGAAACTACACCGGCGAACATCTTCTTCATATCTTGCTAAAGGCAGGATTAAGTAAGATTTTGGCATTTGGGCATAATTAAGATGGTCTTAGGAATTTGCTTTTATTTGAAATAGTGTGAATTTAAACCCAGGTTTATTCATTACACTATTAGACACGCAGCGTGTCAAATTGAATTGTTCTGTTTGTTTAATCTCAATTTGTTTTAATAGGCTGTGGATGCTTCTCTCTCTCTCTTATTCTTACTGACATTTTAATTTCATTATTATACATCTTGATCTCATCAAGATTTCAGTGGATTCAGTATGGTTATGAGCTAGTGGGTTAGCTACAGCTTCCCTTTGTCTGCTTAGCAACACAAAGCTAATCAAGGCCTACCATGTGCTCACCAGGCCTAACAAACACACTTTAGCTAGGCCATAGGGCCTTTCACAAACACACACTAGCAACACAAGGCTAATCTAGGCCTCCACCACGTGTAGTTAGCTACACGAGGCTAAACACATGGTCAAGTCCTTCCCACACACACAAGCACACATTAGCAACAGAGCTAATCCTTTGTTCTACTTACGGTAGATAACATTCCTTTGTTTTAGCTAGCAACAAGGTAATTTGGTAATTTATCCAGGCTGTTTGGTAATTTATCCAGGATTAATGGTATGATTCACTAAACGATTCATTGAACGATTCACTAAATGATTCACTGAATGAGACTGATTCTATGGTATGATTCAATTCAAATGAGTCAAAGTAAACGATTCAATGGGATTGATTTCATTTTAATTATTAACCTTCAAATTTAATGAGACTGATTTAACTAGATTGATCACTTAATTTCAATAATTAACTGATTGCACCCACATCAGGGTGATACGCTAGCTGGTAGGCTTGTGTTCTCGACTAGGCCTGCAGGCGCCATATTCCGCGACGCCATTTTGGTACCTCCCTCATTGAGCTACCTGTGATGCGTCACCTAGTTTACGACATCTAGGCATTGACCGCCATTTTGCTTAAGCATTGCTAGAGTGGCTAGTCGTTAGCATCTGCCCACAGATACACACACACACATCGGCTTTCCCTAGTCACACACACACACACACACACGCGCGCACACAAGGGATTCTCTTTTCCTATCTCTCTCTTTCTCTCTCTCTCCCCCTCTCTCCTGCCCCAAACCTATGGTCCAGGTGTAATTGTTCCATTGTTGTGCCTTGTTATTACCTTTGCCCGACATTGAATGTATTTTGTGAGATTCTTATTAGTGAGTAGTAGACAAATAAAAGCTAATCAAATTGAATTACATTTTACTTGTTCCTGTTCATTCACAAGGTCAACTATTTAGAACTCCTTTTTCCTTCAAATTTAGCTTTTGTATACAACTGGGTTTCCCATCTAATGCAGAGCTACCATTAATCTTGAATGTAACCATTCACGGTGAATATTAATATTAATAATTTTAAGATTTTATGAGACTGATCTTTAATTATAAATTGATTAATTCAATTATCAATTATTACATAATTTATAATTTAATTAATCCCAATTCCACTTACATGTGTGTGTAGATGGTATGGTGTTGACCGTGTGCTTGTTATAATTCTGCCCTCCTGTCTTTTGCAGGCCGCCTCCATCAAGCTCCCGTCGTCGGTGTTTGCCTCCGAGTTTGAGGAAGAAGTCGGTTTGTTAAACAAAGCAGCTCCAGTTTCAGGTAAGCAGATCAGATTTCCTCTCTACAGCGCATTTCCGTTTCAGTGTTGCACGAAGCTCGGCCATGGTATGGTGTGACAAAGTTCTTGAGTGTGTAACCAGTGGTGCGTTATTTTTTTTTAAAATTATTATTATTATTTTTAATATATACCAACGCAAAAGCTGTACAATACAGGATGTTTAAAAAAAATTTGCTGATATTTGAGATGTAAATATCCCGGAAACTACATAGTCTAGTTAAAGGAAACCGAACAGGCTTAAAGGGGAACTGAAGTCATTTTTAAACTTGCTTTATTTCTTAACGTGTTTTTCCGTTTTAGTAACCTTATATCGTGACTCGTATCGGCAACTAATTGCAATTAAATATGATACTTATCGGCCTATTCGGTTTTTAGCCGTGTTGAATTTAGTTCGTTTGGTCCACGGCAGGCGTCGCTAATCCGCGCGATCTTCATGAGACTTGTGCAAGACTTCGAAACGTCAAGTGTCAGCGCTGTCATTTTGAAAACTGTTTTCCAAACGAAGTATTGCACAAAAACGAGTTTAAATGACGATTACTGCTGATTTTTTTCAAACTTTCCTGATTGCTATCAAAACAAACAAAACTTCTGGCTTGATTACGTCAGCATTCGAAAGAGGGCGCGCGAGTCTTTTGACAACGTTGGCAGATGTCAGTCACTTTGATTTGCGCTGTACGTTTTACTTCCGTCCTACGATGTCTCGCACAGGTCTCAACGAATCTCGTTTACGGCCGTCGCTTTGACGTATGGACTGATATATTACAGAGCGTATTTCAAACACTCATAACTTGCTATAGCAGTGACAAAATAGCAATCAAACATGCATTCCGATATTTAATAAAATGAGAGAAATAGAATTTTGATGATAAAACTTGTTTTCGGTTCTCCTTTAATATTGTGCCGTATAAGATTTAGTATAAGAGAAATTCAAAGGTTTCCATGAATGATTTCACAAATTTTCAATATGGATGCTGCCTGAGACACGGCACGCAGACAGCCTTCCTCTTTGAACTTTTTGTGCTGTGCCTATATCTGCATTGCAGCTGGTGCGTTTTTAGAGAATTCTCTCATAAATGCACACCGCACAGTCTTGTTCGAGCGTACTCTAACACGCACAACACCTTTTCTTTTCCAGTCAATGGCATTTCTACACCTAAAAAGATAAACATTAAACATTAAGTTTTGACCTGTTTCCATGCTGTTAAAGAACTGAAGGCAATTTAAAAAAAAAAAAAATAAAAATTCTATTTCTCATTTTTATTAAATATCAGAATGCATGTTTGATCGCTATTTTGTCGCTGCTATAGCAAGTTATGAGTGTTTGAAATATGGACTGATAGATTACAGAGCATATGTCAAAGCGACGGCCGTAAACGAGATTCGTTGAGACCTGTGCGAGACATCGTAGGACGGAAGTAAAACGTACAGCGCAAATCAGTGTCACCAACATCTGCCAACGTTTTCAAAAGACGCGCGCGCCCTCTTTCGAATGCTGACGTAATCAAGCCGGAGGTTTTGTTTGCTTTGATAGCAATCAGGAAAGTTTGGAAAAAGTCGGCAGTAATCGTCATTTAAACTCGTTTTTGTGCAATATTTCCCGTGTCTGAAATCGCTCACTCGTTCACTACTCCCTACTCCCTATATAGGGAATTACTGTATAGAGGACTATACAGTTGGTAAAATGAAAAAACGCTTTCGGACACTACTCCGTCGCGCTGGTATTTACGTCATCACTGTCGCACAATTAAAACGTGCCGGATCAGTCGGCTGGTGGGTTTTCGTTCAAAATAATAAATCCATGCGTGTTTTTGTGATAAATCCATATTATACTGAGCGCATTTCCCACATTAATCAATACAAAGTGCTTTCAGTTCTTTTAAATCAAGCCTGAATACTTTCTTTCTTCTTCGCCGCTGCCTTTTATTAAATCACATTTGAGACTGTGCAGTGCATGATGGGATATATTGCTTTGGTTAGTGACCATCGTTGTACACTACTTTTCGTGATGCGTTGTGGGATATTTTGAGTGCACTATATAGACCCCTTTCACTGACGTCACCCGAAACCGGAAGTAAGCAGACCCTGCGCCATATTGGAAGACCAACAAACTCGTGATAAGGGGATAATAACGGCAGCGGTATGTGAACCCACGAGAATAAAGTGGAGTGGCAAACGACTTAAACAAATCTGAGCTGTTTTATTTACAGTGGGGAAAACAAGTATTTGATCCCTTGCTGATTTTGTTGGTTTACCCACTAAGAAAGACTCGATCAGTCTGTAATATTAATGGTAGGTGTAGTCTAACATGCTGAGACAGAATATCACAAAGAAAATCAAGAAATCGACTTTAAAGAATTTGTATTAATTTATTTGCATTTTATTGAGGAAAATAAGTATTTGAACCCTCTTGCCAAAAGGACTTAGTACTTTGTGGCAAACCCCTTATTAGCAAGCACAGAGGTCAGACGTTTTTTGTAGTTGATGACCAGGTTTCTGCACATATTAGGAGGAATTTTGGTCCACTCTTCTTTGCAAATGACCTCTAAATCATCAAGATTCCGTGGCCGTCGCTTGGCAACTCTGAGCTTCAGCTCTCCATAGATTTTCTATAGGATTCAGGTCCGGAGACTGGCTGGGCCACTCCATGACCTTGATATGTTTCTTCTTCAGCCATTCCTTGGTTGCCTTGGCTGTATGCTTTGGGTCATTTTCCTGCTGGAAGACCCATCCACGACCCATTTTAAGCTTCCTGGCAGAGGGAAGGAGGTTTTCACTTAGGATTTTACGGTACATGGCTCCGTCCATCCTCCCATTGATACGGTGAAGTAGCCCTGTGCCCTGTGCAGAAAAACACCCCCAAAGCATAATGTTACCACCTCCATGCTTGACAGTGGGGATGGTGTTCTTGGGGTCATAAGCAGCATGTCTCTCCCTCCAGACATGACGGGTTGAATTGATGCCAAAGAGCTCAATTTTGGTCTCATCTGACCATAACACCTTCTCCCAGTCACTCTCCAAGTCATTCAGATGTTCATTGGCAAAGTTCAGGCGGGCCTGCACATGTGCTTTCTTAAGCAGGGGTACTTTGCGAGCGCTGCAAGATGTTAGACCATTGCGGTGTAAAGTGTTGCCAACTGTTTGCTTGGTGACTGTGATCCCAGCTGCTTTAAGATCATCCACTAACTCTGCCCGTGTTGTATTAGGTCTATTTCTCACCGTTCTCATGATCCTGGAAACCCCACGAGGTGAGATCTTGTTTGGAGCCCCAGACCTAGGTCGATTGATGATCATGTTGTGAGTCTTGTACTTGCTCACAATTGCACCAACAGTTGTCACCTTAACGCCCAGCTTCTTGCTAATGGTTGTGTAGCCCATACCGGTCTTGTGCAGGTCTACAATCTTCTCCCTTAAATCCACAGAAAGCTCTTTAGTCTTTCCCATGTTGGAGAGTTTGGAGTCTGACAAACTGATTGATTCTGTGGCCAGGTGGCTTTTATACAAGTCATTAGTGATATCAGGTGTCTTCAGTTTAGGTGACAAGGTAATTTGGAGAGTCTAAGGCCCAATCCCAATTCTAATTTCTACCCCTACCCCTCCGCCTTCCCCTCCGCCTTCCCCTTGGCCCTTCCCCTTGAAACTGAGCTACAAGGGATAGGGCTTGAAATTCAACCCTTACGTATTGGGATAGCCCTTCAACGATCGCATACGTCATCGCGTACCTCCGTCAGCGTTTACGTTAGCAAAACGCAACGCGTCATTGGCTGCGACCAGCCGCTACAGTCAGAGGCAGAAATCTCTGCTGGCAGGGTGTGATTTGTTAACTAACACCACTGAATGGGATATCTTTGGTGCTTCGTGCACCACATCCGACAGAATGAGGTGTCAGAACACTCATGTAAACAATAAAAGCGAGAATAACAGAACAAAACGTACGCAGTCAAGCAACCGAAAACAATACTCACTCCCAAAGCTTTTTAGCAGCAGCTTGGATTTCAGAAATCGCTGCTCATTCTCAGCTCGAAAGCGAATCAAGCGGCGTGTTTCCTCTGGATAACAACTTAAAACACGTAAATAATGGAGAAAATACATTTATGACAATCTTTCGCCGCGGGAACCGCCATCTTTCTGAAATCCGCATGGCATTGTGGGAAATCACTCAAACCCCTTCGTTCGGAGTCTGCTCCAGGAAAATCTCCGTTTGGAGGGGTACAGAAGCCCTACCCCTTCCCCTACCCCTCCGCGTTAACTGGGATTGGGGTACCCCTACCCCTTCACATGAACGCGCAAAATGGAGGGGAAGGGCCAAGGGGTTGGTCCAAGGGGTGAAATGGGATTCGGCCTAACTTGTCTGTATTAACAAGAACTCTTGATGGTTACGAGGGGATCAAATACTTCTTTTTCTCAATAAAATACAAATAAATTAATATAGATATTTAAAAGTTATTTTCTGGATTTTCTTTTTGATATTCTGTCTCCACATGTTAGAATACACCTACCATTAAAATTACAGACTGATCAAGTCTTTCTTAGTGGGTAAACCAACAAAATCAGCAAGGGATCAAATGCTTGTTTTCCCCACTGTATGATTTATTGGCCCAACAGTAGACTTGAAAGAAACCTGTGTGAGACTTGGCAAAAAACTGTGGATATAATGGATAAGTCTGTGCATGATCTGCGGACACTTTGAGGTAAGCAAATGCAAGAAATTCAGATTTAAAACATGCTAAAGTGGCCCCAAGTTGATAACTGTATGAGGAGCAAGCCTCGCAGACTTCTACAATTTAATAATAATAATAATTTAGGATGGTTTGGGGCTTGCTCGCTGCTGCCAGGTTGGTTGTTGAGTAGCCTGACTTTTTTTTCTTGCGTGTGGTATCATTGTTGACGCGAGGTTGTTTTTTGAACATGCCAATGCGGACACGATTTCCCCTGATGAGTTATGACTTGAGACGGGATGCGTGTGTGGAGGTGTGGAGTCCGCGTGATATGTGCGTAAGATAGGCTTCTCATGTGTTTGGAGATCCACGCTCCGAGGCAAGCGCAAGCACACACACCCCCAAGGGAAAAAAAGGGGCCCCCCGAAAATATCGGCATAGTTCAAACACTGAGTGTAGGCACTGGGTGTAAACAACAAATAGTTTACAATGTCTGGGTAGCAAACAGATGGCAGAATTGGTGTCCGGTCCTCCTTATGTTTCCATTCTCCCTTGCCGCAAGTCTTATCATATGGGTCAAACCCATCAATCACAGCCAGTTTCTCCACATACCGTGCCCTTTCTGCAGCTGGTAATGTACTCACATAACCCGAATTATCATCCATCGTGCAACTTCACTCTCGCTCGTACTTTGTTTTATATTGTGAGTGCATGTACTTGGTCTTCCAATATGGCACCTAACAAAATCTCGCGGCGCGGTGACGTCATGTGAAAGGGGTCTATAGGGTGTAAATAATCCTCACTAAGGTTTCGGACAGCACTACAAAATGGCGTCCTCACTATATAGTGAGTAATTTCGGACACGGGTTCGTTTGTAAAAGAGTTTTCAAAATGGCGGCGCTGACACTTCACATTTCGAAGTCTCGTGAAGATCGCGCGGATAAGCGACGCCTGCCGTGGACCAAATGAACCAAATTCAACACGGCTAAAACCGAATAGGCCGATAAGTATAATATTTGTTGCCAATATGAGTCACGATATAAGGTTACTAAAACCGAAAACATAACTGAATAACACGTTAATTAAGAAAAAAAGCAAGTTTAAAAATGACTTCAGTTCCCCTTTAAAATCTGAGGTCAGTTGAATGAGAATTGGCAGCGCTATTAGACCGTGAAATGAGAAGAAAATTTTTTGAAACACCCCGTATAACAAAACGAAGACAATGGTGCACAGACCGTGAACGCGAGATGTGTAACGAACCAAGGGAAGAGGCAGATTTTTAAAGTGCAAACTAAATCCTTAAGTGATTCATGTAGTATGTGATTTTGTAGTATATACGCAGTTCCAGTCAAAAGTTTATACACCCTTACTCTTTCATAGGTTTTTCTGTATAACTGTTTCTACGCTGCAGAATAATAATACCGATGACAGCAAAAACTCTGGAACACAGAACTCTGTGACTAAGAAAGTGTTTTAAAAAAAAAACATTTTAGATTCTTCAAAATAGCTGCCATTTTATTTCCCCAACAGGCTACAGGAATGACAAACTGAATAAGAAATAAAGGGATATAATTTTTTTTAAGCTGTTTTTGGTTTATCTTTCCTGCTTTTTGTCTTATGTCATTGCTCAGGGCTCGACATTAACAGTAGCCCGATTGCCCGGGGCAACCATTCAATAGATTCGGACAACCAGACTCTCACAAATGCTTGCCTGATCGGGCAACTACCCAAATATGTCAACTTGCGTGAAAAACGATGTTTATTTGTTCATATTATGATGAAATTCCATCACGATTTGCGATTGTTTGACTCGGAAAGACCGCGTCCGTGTTATCATTACGGGATGTTCAACAACTAGCGGAACTCACATTTGCACATCGCGGACTCGCAATGCAGTTTCCCATTGCTAATAATTATCACGTAGTGCATATTCAGTGTTCTATTCAGACCCTCCAAGATTTTGCGATGTTGCGATTTGCAACTTCAACGCAAATTCAACCAATCCCCGCGAATTCAGGGCGGTGTTGCAATTATATCCAATCACCGCAACTTTCCCGCAAATTTGACCAATCGTTGGCGTCGTCTTGAGGTGACGTCGACAAACTACCTTCCGCCTTACTTCCGTGTATACGTTCAAGAGAAGCAGCATGTGTGCAGTGTTGCCAGATTGGGTGGTTTTAAGTGCATTTTGGCGGGTTTTGAACATATTTTGGGCTGGAAAACGTCAGCAGTATCTGGCAACACTGCATGATGTGTGAGTCAGTGTTTACAGAGGTTTTCGACCCATGTGACCGTTGCCATGTCAACAAGTAGATGGCGCCATTTTGGCGGTCACAACAATGGTGACTCCCGCTAGCCCAACATGTCAGAGATTTGTCAAAAAATATGTATTTTCCCTTTTCACAGCATGCATTGTTTGAATGGTTGCCATGACAACATATGCAAAGATTTCCAACAACATTTTGTGGCAAAAAAATTCCATAACAGTCTACTTCAACGTGATACCAAATAAAAGTAAATTCATTGCAGTTAGAAAAATGGTGTCCAGGTTGAGAGAGAGTTACATTAATCATATAGAAAAATGCATAATAATTAATATGTCTGGTATCGAATTCTAGTTTTGTCCATTGCATATTCACATCTAAAAAGTACAACCCACCCAACAACATGGCTCTGCCTCGCCTGAGGGCACCATGTATGTTAAACCTAGACTACACGTAAGCCGCCCAAACACTAGTAAGAAGCCCGGTGCCAGGTCGCCCCATTGATGAGGCCGAGCGGTCCCCATCTCACGTATATAAAACCACGGATGTATAAAGATAAAACCATCATAGCCTGACTAGTGGGGCTCGGTGCCAGGTAGCCTGAACACCGCCTAACAGGGCTTATGTGTAGGCTAGGTGCTAGGCTACATGTATAATTTGTCATTTATCTCGTATACAATATCTTTTAAACTTTTGGAAAAGTTATCTGAGACAAAATGTTCGCCACACAAACACGTGTGTTCGGTGGGCTGCCACTTCTCTCACCTGATTGCCGCGATCCACTTTTCGCGACGCTGTCGATCGGCCGGGAACCTATGGAACGTTAATCCAGGTTTATCCCCTCTTCTGTTGTGGCAGCTAACTGCACAACACGCATCAGGCATTCTACGATAAAAGTAAGTGATGAAGAAGATGGATATTACAAGCGTTGTTTGCTGATAAGCGTGGCTTTGTTTGACCTCCAAAATGCCAGCGTAAACAGTATCACGTGACCCTATGATGTCAGGTCGAAAACCTCTATATAGGCTTAAATTCTGTTACTGAAAGTGTGTTATGTTTACAGTGAAGGACTGTGCGCACTTTACATTATTTTTTTACTTAATACAAGAAATTAATGGGTGCCAAAATGGTATTTTATTTTCCATTGTTTAGGCAGCTTCAGCATCATACTGTGAGATTCTGTTCAAATTGTTTTTTCTTCTATGAAGCCTGAGCCGTTTATTTTATTAGTTTATAATTATTGTTTAATTTAGTCTTCAGGAGAGACTGCCTGCACACAGTACTAGTATTAGTTTTTTTTCTTACATGAAAGCTGAGGCATTTATATTATATTTTAAGGTAACTTCATGTTGTGCTGTGAGGTTCTATGCACTTTAACTTTTGAACCAACAGGTGCATTTGGATAAGTAAAGCCTATTTTTCTGCATTTTTGTAGTCCTGGTAATCTTTTATATTGGTAAAGTTGTTTATAGGACCATTTCTCAGTGTCTTTTTGTTTTTTTAATCAATAGTTTTTCAGTAATAACTTAATATTTAACATATCACTCAATTTTAATCACAAAAGGAGAAAATCGCAACAATTTCTCGCAACTTTCACTTCCTCCCGCAATGTAATCGCAACAAAAACCTAAAAAACACCGCAACTTTCATCGCAATTTTTTGGAAAAACCCCCGCAACATCAGACATTTTAGCCCGCAACAATCACAAAAAAGGCCCGAGAGATCCTGGAGGGACTGAATATTGGTATGTCATTCACTACATGACTAATTGCTGCATTACTCGGACGGGGCACTAGTGTCAATGCTTGTTGATACAGACAGTGTCTGAGAAGGTTGAATAATAAATAAAAGAATGTAATATTTGGGCGACCATGTTCTGAGTTCAGGCAACCAGATTTCTACAAAGTTAACGTAGAGCCCTGTTGCTGCTCTTTTATTTCTATAATGAAATACACCGTCTCTCCTCCTGTCTCAGGCCCGAGACTGGACATGGACCCGGACATCGTGGCTGCTCTGGATGAAGACTTTGACTTCGACAACCCTGAGAACATCCTGGAGGACGACTTTGTCATTAAAGCTAACGACGTCGTGTCAGGAGGCGGTGACGTGGGGTGAGTATGGATACAGCAAGCTTAAAAAAAAAAAAAAAGACTAACTTGTGTAACAGAGTAAGAACTGAGTCGAGTTTCCTGCTCTGAATGATCAATTCGTATCCTTTAAACACCACAGTGAAGGTGATGATGATGAAGAGTGGGAGGACACGGACGAGGGAGATGATGATGATGATGAGCAGAGCTACGACTCGGCAGGCGGTGTGTCCGACGAGGACGGTGAAGCCGACGTGAGACGGTTCATGTTCATGGACTGCGAGACGAAGAGTCGATTCACGGATTACTCGCTCACGTCGTCCGTGATGAGGAGGAACGAGCAGCTCACCCTCCTCGACGACCGCTTCGAGAAGGTGGAGTTTAATCAGAGAGGAGAATGTAATCATGATTTACTGCTGTACAGAATGAAGATGCAGTGTGTGTGTGTGTGTGTGTAGTTCTACGAGCAGTTTGACGATGATGAAATCGGCGCTCTTGATCACGCAGAGCTGGAAGGATTCATCGATCCGTCGAGTACACGGCTGGAGGAGATCATCCACGATTACTTCAAAGAGAAGGCGAAAGCGTGAGTGAACACTCCCTCTCTCTCTCTCTCTCTCTCTCTCTCTCTCTCTCTCTCTCTCATATATTCTCCTAACCCCTCGTCTCTTCTCGGTGTGGCAGGGTCCAGACGCCGGAGCAGCTCGGTCGTCCCGAACTGCCCTCCCTGAAGGATGAAGACGACGAGGAGAAGGATGAAGAAGAGCAGGAAATGGAGACGCTCGTCATTGAGGAGCCTCCTGAGGAGAAATGGGACTGTGAGACCATCATCAGTGAGTGAACAGAGCTGCACTAAGACGCCTGGTCCAAATTTCACCATGACCCAAACTAGAACCAGTACACGCTCAGAGTGAGGTTTAAGATGAGACAGACGTGAGCGAACATCTGACTAAAGCTATTCTTGGAGCATTTTATCCAACTTCTCCAGCGCCGGAGAACTGAAGTCATTTTTAAACTCGCTTTATTTCTTAATTAACGTGTTATCAATTACGTTTGCGGTTTTATTAACCTTATATCGTGACCCGTATTGGCATGTTATATTACACTTTTCGGTTTTTAGCCGTGTTGAATGTAGTTCGTTTGGTCCACGGCAGGCGTCGCTTATCCGCGCGATCTCAGAATCGGTGTCTTATATTCTTCTAATAGGAAATGCTAGATCGTTTCAACTATTCAAGATATTTTCACTTGCTAAGATATAATTTTTTGCGGTGTACACGAGCTGATGGATGCTATAATCCATGTACGACCAGATTGAGTGGAATAACTGTTTTTTATTCTATCCACGTTCACTGGATTTTGAGAAACGGAGCATTTTTATGATGTTTTGCAAATCCAATCAATAAAAACTTTATACAAAACGTCCGACAAAATTTCTGCTTCTTAAAGGAACAGTCCACCATATTTCCATAATGAAATATGATGTTCTCTGAATTGAGACGAGCTGCTCCGTACCTCTCCGAGCTTTGCGCGACCTCCCAGTCAGTCAGACGCAGTCAGACGTGCTGTCACTCCTGTTAGCAATGTAGCTAGGCTCAGTATGGCCAACGGTATTTTTTGGGGCTGTAGTTAGATGCGACCAAACTCTTCCACGTTTTTCCTGTTTACATAGGTTTATATGACCAGTGACATGAAACAAGTTCAGTTACACAAATTGAAATGTGGCGATTTTCTATGCTATGGAAAGTCCGCACTATAACGACAGGCGTACTAACACCTTCTGCGCGCTTCGGCAGCGCATTGATACCTTCATAGGCCCATGGTAAAACTGCACTTCCAGGAGGGGCTGCCGTCTGCCTCCCGAGCCGGCCGAGAGCGCTCCTCGTCGGGCGCGGCCAGGCGGGCGAATGCCCTGGTCTGTCCGCCCTGTCTAAAAAAAAAAAAAAAAAGGTACAACTCCGAGTGAAGGTATCAATGCTCTGCCGAAGCGCGCAGAAGGTGTTAGTACGCCTGTCATTATAGTGCGGACTTTCCATAGCATAGAAAATCGCCACGTTTCAATTTGTGTAACTGAACTTGTTTCATATCACTGGTCATATAAACCTATGTAAACAGGAAAAACACGGAAGAGTTTGGTCGCATCTAACTACAGCCCCAAAAAATACCATTGGCCATGCTGAGCCTAGCTACATTGCTAACAGGAGTGACAGCGCGTCTGACTGCGTCTGACTGACTGGGAGGTCGCGCAAAGCTCGGAGAGGTACGGAGCAGCTCGTCTCAATTCAGAGAAGAGCATATTTCATTATGGAAATACGGTGGACCGTTCCTTTAAAGGCGGACTTCTTAGAAACCTGTCGATGGCGGCACAAATTGACTTCAGTGTTTTTTTTTTTTTTGTAGAAAGCGCCGTCTTGCTGTCGTGCCGAGGTATAGGATAGCTTTAGACCTTTATTTAATTCTTCCTTGGATGTTTCAGTTCTGTAATTTTCAAACTTCTTTGAGCTTTTGAACCAGTCTAAAAAAATTCAACAAATTTTAATGCTTAAAGATAAAGAATGTAAACAAACCGGCAAAATGACAGGAGCAATTTGTGAAAAATGCGATGATAATTCTTGAAAAAATAATTTTAAAAAAAGATACGTTCTTACTATCAAATATACAGAAGCCGAGAGAGGCCCTTCATATAATCCTTTTTTTATTCACCTTGTTATCCCGAGATAACAACATAACTAATTCGAGATCTCGAGAAAACAAAACCGTTATTTCATGATCTCGAGTAAACAGCTGAGAAATGGTCCATTCAGGTGCGCCAAGAGACTTGTGATATGCTGACTTTGGGGCTATTTCACATTCTGTACAGACGCAACTTTGGTCATTTGGTCTCCTCTGGGACCTCCCTCTCTCTCAAGGCATCGTACGAGAAAAAGCCATTTCTGCTCTGTTACATGTCCGTCCGCCAATTTCTAAGTCTTCATTGTTTGACCCACAGGGGGGCGCAGCTCTGCTAGAAATCCCAGCTGTTTTCTCGAGATCATGAAATAATTGGGTTTTTTTGTCAAGATCATGGAATACAGTAGACCCCCGCCTATTCGCGGTTCAGTATTCGCGAATTCACATATTCGTGGGATTTTATATAGAACATATCTCCTATACATTCGCGGAAATCTCAGCGATTCGCGGTCATTTGCGGCGAACATATCGAACGTTTACGCACTGCTACATTCTCGGAGCCGAATGCTCGCTCGCTATTGGCTGAACTTTGAATGGCGGGCTGCTGCTCATTGGCTGATACGAATGAGCGCATTGTATAGTACAGTCTCGCGGTTCCCGTAGTTCAGACTTGTTCACGTGTTGTGCGTTCTTGGTATTTTTGAATAATTTTTACGCCCTACAATGGCTCCTAAACGCTCTGCATCTTCTAAAGGCCAATTTATGCTGACAACCCAGTCCTCGCAGACAGCGTCTGCGTAGCCCCCCCACCTTCGCAGACGCTCTGCACGCACCTCCCAAAAATTGTGACCACCGCAGAAGCCTCGCAGACAAGAGGGCTCTGATTGGTCCACTCTACATCCGCTGTACACGCACTTCCGCTTCCCTACTTTCCCGGTTTGGTTTGTTTTCACGACCGCCAATTTTAAAAACACGAGCGAAGATGGAGCAGCACGAAGAGCGGTTGATCGAGGAAGTGAGGAAGTACGTACATCTATACGACTCCAGTTCTAGTCATTATAAGTAACCGGAGGATAAACACTCCACTAACCACACCCACCAACAACTACTAGCGATTTCACGACTTCGCTCCCCCTTGCGTTGTGGCGGTGAATAACATCGCGCACGCCTATTACTCCCCGCTCAACGATAAATTACAACTGTCTGCGAAAAGCTATCTGCGAAAGCCTTGTCGCAAGAGCATGCAGAGGCCCTTAAGGCTCCTGCCAAGGAACCTAAGCGCCAGAAGAAGGTAATGACGCTGCAGGAGAAGGTAGGACTTCTCGATATGCTAAAGGAAGGGAAGAGTTTTGCGGCAGTGGCTCGTCACTACGGCATCAACGAGAGTACCGTGCGCTACATAAAGAGCAGTTTTATGGGGGGGGGTGTTACAAGTATTCGCGATTTTGGCTTATTCGCGGCCATGTTCGGTCCCTAACCCCCGCGAATACTGAGGGCTTACTGTAATTGTCTTGTTTTCTCGAGATCACGGAATAATTGTTTTGTTTTCTCGAGATCTCGAATTAGTTGTGTTTTCTCGAGATCCTGAATTAATTATGTCGTTATCTCGGGATAACAAGGTGAATAAAAAAAGATTATATGAAGGGCCTCTCGCGGCTTCCGTACAAATAATTTTATTCTATGTTTTGTTTGTTTTTTGGGGGTTTTGTTTTCGAGTAGTTTTTATTTCGTCCTCGGTTGGTTCAGCAGCACGTGCCGCCATTTTGTTTTTCTCTATTCATGGTATATGAGCTGATATCCTAGCAGTAGAGTAGCCAATCAGAGCGCGTGATTGCTCATATCCAGTGAATGTGGATAGAATTAAATACATATATACACACACTGGATATATCAAGTGTACAGTTGAAACTTCTTCAAGCTCCCCGACCTCAACATCCAAAAGTAAGGCGAGGTGAGTTTATTTATATCGCACATTTCGTACATGGAGGCAGTTGAAAGTGATTTGCATAAAATACATTTAAAAAATACAAGATTAACAGTTAAAAGAACAATAAAATGTGTCGTGGCATGTAAGATGACTACTTTTTTTTAAAATACATGATGCAAATAGTCACTTTGTGTGTGGTTTAAAGGATTTTAAAGGGCTCTGTTAGCAGAAATGGAATACTGTATTCATAATTCTGGTTTCATTAGTGTATAATCACCTGTAACTACCAGTCACTGTGATGTCATACGCTTAGAATGAGCTCTTCATATCTCCGTAAGGAGCAGGTTCTCTTCCACGGAGCCCACCATGTTTCTGCTCAAGCCCAGAACAGACAAACCAAACACCAGTTAGACAGACTGATTTCTTTTTAAATCCCCCGCTGGCCGAAATACCCGAAGGGGGATTATATCGTGGCGATGTCTGTCCGTCCTGGGAAAGGGTACTTGCCTTCTGAAATCAACTCCTCTCTCAATTTTTGGACGAATTTCTCGAAGCTTGGCAAAAGGCCTTGTTATATGACGATAATACACACATAGCTGCCAACTACTATGAATAAATCGTATTTATTACGATTTGTCGTTTTGATTACAAAAATACGAATTTACTACAATAAAATACGATTTTGCCAATTTTCATGGGTCGTTTTCAAAGTCTATCACCGGTGGGATTCGTATTTGATAAAACACTGCTTCGTTCCAAGCGGCAGATACTACGCCAAATTTCATTGGCTATTGCTTGTTCTCTCAGCCAATCAATGATGCTATTAGATCATCCATGGCACGCTATCGTCTGGCCTTTGTTCACGAAGTTTCTGAACAAAGCATGGCGTTTCAAGCTTTTGTTATGAAGATGTAGCGTAGTACTAATCCCTAAAGAAAGCATGGCGAAGGGGAAGGGCCAGCGCTTCAAGGACTCGTACCGAGAGGAGTTTCCCTTCATTTCTAAGTCAAGTAAGGGCGATCACTACGCGTTTTGTGCTCCATGTCGGTGAGACATTTATGTGGTTCAATAACATCAACTGTTGACTGAGTAAGCTCTAGTCTATTTCTCTAATGTGTACTTTGTCAAAAGTTATATGTGCCAATTGCATTGTTTGAAGTTTTTGCCGGATTCACTGACTATTTTCATATATTGTTGAAAAGAACTTTGCACATTAATCTAAGATGATAATTTAGTTTGTAGAATAAATTTTGTCAAACTATTTTGTTTTAGTGTGATTTTTCAGGGTAGTTTTGCTAGAAAACTTTGGCGGCGGGGGGGGGGCAAAGCCCCCACCAAGACTCAGTACCCAACCTTGTATTACTATTTACAATTTCGGAATGTTGGCAGCTATGTACACGGATTGCGATTTAATTTTGTTTGTGAAAATTATCCCAGAGTTTTGACCCTTGATTTAAATAACTTGTACTTTGACAATTTCATGAGGGTGTACGTTCTTCTGAAATCAACTCCTCTCACAATTTGTGGAGGAATTTCACCAAACTTGGCAGAAGGCTTTGTTATATGACAGTTATACGCAGATTGAAATTTTGTTTAATTTGGGCAGATTTTCCCAGAGTTATGCCCTCGATTATTAACAAACTTGTACTTTGGCAATTTCATCAAGGTGTGCTCGCTTTCTGAAATCAACTTCCCACACAATTTTTGGAGGAATTTCATGTAATTTGGTAAAAAGTTTTTATCCCCCACTGGCCAGAAGGCCCGAAGGGGGATTATGTTGTGGTGAAGTCTGTCTGACCGTCCGTCTTTCTGTCCCGGAAAAGGGTTCTCACCTTCTGAAATCGACTCCTCTCTGAATTTTTGGAGGAATTTCACAAAACTCGGCAAAAGGTTTTGTTATAGGACAGTAATACACACATTGCAATTTCATTTGCAATATATTGTAGCGGGGGATATTGTAGGCCCAATCCCAATTCTAATTTCTACCCCTACCCCTCCCCCTTCCCCTTGGCCCTTCCCCTTGAAACTGAGCTACAAGGGATAGGGCTTGAAATTCAACCCTTACGTATTGGGATAGCCCTTCAACGATCGCATACGTCATCGCGTACCTCCATCAGCGTTTACGTTAGCAAAACGCGACCAAATGCGTCATTGGCTGCGACCAGCCGCTACAGTCAGAGCCAGAGGCAGAACCAGAGATCTCTGCTGGCAGGGTGTGATTTGTTAACTAACACCACTGAATGGGATATCGCTTCGTGCACCACATCCGACAGAATGAGGTGTCAGAACACTCATGTAAACAATAAAAGCGAGAATAACAGAACAAAACGTACACAGTCAAGCAACCGAAAACAATACTCACTCCCAAAGCTTTTTAGCAGCAGCTTGGATTTCAGAAATCGCTGCTCATTCTCAGCTCGAAAGCGAATCAAGCGGCGTGTTTCCTCTGGATAACAACTTAAAACACGTAAATAATGGAGAAAATACATTTATGACAATCTTTCGCCGCGGGAACCGCCATCTTTCTGAAATCCGCATGAAATCTCGCTGAAATCCGCATGGCATTGTGGGAAATCACTCAAACCCCTTCGTTCGGAGTCTGCTCCAGGAAAATCTCCGTTTGGAGGGGTACAGAAGCCCTTCCCCTACCCCTCCGCGTTAACTGGGATTGGGATACCCCTACCCCTTCACGTGAACGCGCAAAATGGAGGGGAAGGGCCAAGGGGTTGGTCCAAGGGGTGAAATGGGATTCGGCCGTACTCTCAGAGCGCTCTTGTTGTGTTTTCATGTGGTGTTTTTTTTTTCTTAAAAAAAAAAGTGGCATCTTGAATCCAGTGCCAGAAGAAAGATAGATAAGAAGCAGAAGAGAGAAATTTTTAGTTTAGTTTTATCTCACAGGTTTATCAGAAGCTTATGTAAATTATTGTCGAGGCTAGTCAACATTTCAGTCGCTAAAATAAACCAAAAAATGTTTCGCCGTGCATGAGCTGCCACTAGGATGAAACTCCTGGTGTAAATCTGTGGCTCTGGACACAGGTACAGTGTTACTGCACCTGGCAGCCACCGTAAGGTCTAATACAGGGGTGTCCAAACTGATCCATAAAGGGCCGTGTGGCTGCAGGTTTTCATTCCAGCCATGCAGCAGCACACCTGACTTGGCTCATTCAATCAGCTGAACTGTCTTCACACAGTCAAATACTTGCAGCCACACCCACCCTTGATTAAAGGGTGGGTGTGTCAGTTGATTGAATAAGCCAAATGAGGTGTGCTGCGGCATGGCTGGAATGAAAACCTGCAGCCACACGGCCCTTTATGGATCAGTTTGGACGCCCCTGGTCTAATAAATACACTCTTGGAACGGGGATTCAGTTAGCTGCAATTTCTAACCTCACCACTAGGGGCCACTAAATCTTACATGTAGTGCTTTTATTTTATAAACGTGTCTGGAAAAAAGTCATACAGTAATCTAAGCTTTACTCTTATTAAAAAGTATTTTTTTAAGAAAACATTTATTTATATATACGCATGTGAGATTTAAGCTATGAAGTCAACAAAGATATTTTATTTAACTTTTTGCCCTCCCCGACTCATCTTTACCAAAGGTGGCAATAATTCTGCAACTGACTAGTCCTAACTAAACAGTCCATGTTGAAAACTTGCTGCTTGTTTAGTTAGCGTAATATTTCGACAGTAGTTTTTCTGAAGGGGAAAAAAAACTAAACTAAGTGAAAAGCAGAGAGGCCAATAGACCCCTTCGCATGTTTGTAAACAAACCGACCGTTGCCAGGATGCACGCGCAGCCTGGACTCAGAAACAATGGCGCTGCCCATAGACCGGCATTATGAGCTGTCAGATTATGCAAAACAATTGTCGTTACAAGATCGAGAATGCTACATGAATAAGTTAACTCTAACAAGTGCACATCGCCTACCGGATCCGCATTTAATTAAAGAGTGGACGGACGATGTTAGTAAGTTCCCTGGTATACAATGGCCAGATATATACTCGTACCTTATTGACAAGACTTCAGTGTACACCCACGAAAAACTTCATGCCTACAAGTCTTTAGACGCATATGATTGTGTTGTGCGGGCATGTACAACTTGATTAACAATGGGACATTCATATTCATTTTGTTTTAATCAAATTATGCCAGTGATGTGATGGCAATGTGGCTTTAGCTACAACAGCAAATACCAACACTAAACAGCAATTTGCAGGAGGTAATGGCATGAAAGGAATGATAGTGTAAAGAGCGCAGCTAAGAGAAATCAGAGCTGCGTAAAAAGCGAGAGGCAGAGAGCAGAAATGAAACTGAACGGGGCGGGAGCTAGGTTAGAGCAGTCAGCGTAAGTTGGCATTTAGAGTGAGGGCACACAATTTTACCTTTCCATCCTTGCTTTAAAATTGTGATTTTCGGCATACACAAATAACGATGGCACAAAATCTGGACTGCTTGAGTCAAGCGAGACCTCTCCTACAAACAAAACTGCATGCAAAGCTAAGCTAACATGCTAACAATATTCATTACATTGTGTAACTATGACCCAGCTAATCAGACAAACGTTACCAAAGTATTTTGCTACATCAATAAACGAAGACTAGAAAGAATAAAAAAGAAAGATTTAATAAATAGCCTGATCTTACCTGTGATGAAGTGGGCGCTGCAAACCCGCGCATTTTTGATGGGGCTTTCATCCCAGTCTACACGTTTGATGGCTTGTAGTGATAGACGTTGGCGATTTTTTTTTTTTTTTTTGGAATGGGTGAGATCCTGCTGGAATTCTGTACATTTTAACCCCATCACTGCTACGTTTCTGACACCCGACAACACAACAACTAGGCATTTCTGAGTCTTTTTTGGGTCCAGGCTGCGCGCGCAATTTCCGCTTACATATGAATGGCGTTTACTGCGAAGGGGTCTATAAAGACCAGTAAATCCGAACAGGTTCTTCAACTTTTCTCCCCCTGATTTTATAATCTCACGTTGATGTATGAAGCTGAAAGAAATCTGTACAATAAAGTACAGCGTTTTATCAAAAAGCCTGCTGTGAAAACAAATGCATTCAGATTTTAAGTGTGTAAATACGCATTACAAAGTGAAACGGTTTACTCGTGTGTGTGTGTGAGAGCTGTTATTAACTCAACCTCCTTCTCTTACAGGCACATACTCGAACCTCTACAATCATCCGAAGCTGATAGAAGAGCCACGCAAGGTAATCACGTTAATGAGCGTTAATGTAAACTGAAAGCAGGCAGTGATTTTTGCATTGGTGGATTGAGTGTGTGCGTGCGTGCATGTTGCAGCAGAAGCCGATTCGCGTGTCCAATAAGACAGGGATTCCTCTGGACGTGCTGCCTACGAGAGGTCTGACGGCCAGGCAGGTGGAGCGCATGGAGAGGATCAACGACTCGGACCTGCCGCGAGTCTCCACACAGCCGCGCTCTCGAGAGGAGAGCAAAGAGGACCGCAAACTCCGGAAACAAGCCATTAAAGAGGAGAGGAAGGTAATTTACCCATAAATCACTCGTGTATATACTGCCGGACATTACTGTTACGATCATATAAGCAGGCGCGTGTCTATATATAATTTCACATCAGTTATTTATGATTCAATTAATTTCTGGGATTTGGAGCCCTCTCTGGTGGAAAGGTGTAATTACAAGGAACTTGCAGAGAAATATTTGTGCAAATCACGCACTCTACTGTAGCTACATGGATTAAAGTTTTCCGTCGCTGCGACGGATTTCCGTCAACTGGGAGCGCTAAAGGTCAATAATGAGAGTGATGCAGATCCGAGGGAAAAAAGGGGGGGGGGATAGGCCCATAGGTCTGACACCGATGTGATTTAGAACTTCACCAAGCTGCTGTGATTGCCTGTTGTTGAACCCTTTCTTGTGCTATGTTTGAGTATATGTAAAGGAATAAGTTGTTGCGCTAGATAGGCATAAATAAATAAATACAGCCTCCGCTACTGTCTAGTCCCGGGGAGGCTCGGCGTAGGCCACTGATGAAACAATTTGGCTGTCCTACTACTAGGTAACTAGGTTACTTGTCTACTACTAATACTAGGCCTTTTGTAGTAGTAGTAATAATGATATTTGCCTGTTGAAAGGTGATCAGGTGAAAAGTTGAAGCCGCAGCAAGACCTTTGCTATTAAGCGTTTTGTAGGTTAAACAGGCTTCAGCAGACAACGTTCTGGAAAGGCTGTGTTTTTCTTTGGTTTGATTAGCCTACGATTTAATCTTTAAACATTATGGTTTCAGCAGTTCGCTTAAACATTGGAGGCTGCAGAGTCGGGCTGCAAGATTTCCCGACACTTGTTTAAGATGCCAAACTTCATAGTAAGGAGAAAATAATTCCACAGTATTTAGTGCCTCGTCAGTCTCAAAAATTAATAGTGAAGGAGCAACGCGAATTAAGTCCCGAAAAAACATCTCGTAGGCCTATATTTTACATTTTCAAAAAAGTCCGGAATTGGAAGTCAGTCAGTGGAGTGTAATGAAGTGTCTCATTCACTAAGCACAAAAGGTCGGAAAACAGTGGAGAAAACAGCGATTGCTTAAATAGGCTACTAATGGTTTACATTAGTAATTTAATGTATGTAACAAATAATTTCATTGATTAAATAGATAAAGAAGCGAATACTCCGAAGCTCAAAATTCAGGAACGTGGCTCCGGTGTCGCAAGTGCACAAGAACAGTTATTTGAAAGTTAACCTGATGAATTTGTGCGTGCGCGTGCGATTTCATGAAGAACCGGGACAATTGGCATTCGGTGAAACATTCACACCTATGACTCATTATATTGGCGCGCGCCCTCTCGCCCACTGCTGCTTCGTTTTCCCGATTTACACACGTGTCTGAAGATGGAGTTTTCAGAAATCTGCACTCTGCCCAGAGTTTGCGAAAGTAGCTGTTTTCAGTGACTGAAACCTCCGTATAGGTGTGAATGAGAGGTGCAACCGAATAAATAAATATGCGTCTTTTTTATCCGGCTTCATGTAGGCTATCACTGCGCAAAGCCTGTAATGTTGAAATGGTAGTAATATTTGTTAAAATAATAGTAGGCTAATTTCCACATTAATCGGTAAAATGGCCCAAGGGATGTGATGGGGGGATGGCCGTTTTATAAGGGGAATGATTTGAGATTTTTATTTCAGAAGGGGGATGCCTCCCCCTACATCCCCCCTCAACTCGAGTACTGCGTATAAGGCCACCTGACATAGGCCCTTCGATTTCCATCACTAGAGCGCGTCAGATTACTTTGTTTTGCCAGCATGGACGCGCTTCTTTTAAATGAAGGCACAGATGTGTCAGACATTGACAAAACGGTAAAGGATAAGTGGAGATGGGCTTGGCGAAATGAAATGGGCGATAATGGCAAGCCATTTAGTTCATGGTGCAAAAAGATGAAAATGGCAGGTGTGTGGTTTTGTGTAGTTTGCCATAAAAAAAAAGTCTATGGAAGCAATGGCAAGAAACTAGATGCCTTTGGCTTCACTGCAAAGAAGCAGAAAAAGTGAACTTTCACTTTACTTTTCTTGCAAGTTCTTTCTGTTCCACTCTTTTGAAAGCATGGTTCAAGTTCGACTGCACTTGCACTTTTCTCTTAACCACTTTTGTGCATTAGTAAAGTATTGTTGAAATAAATTTGCACTTTGCGCTGAAAACTTGATGTTTCATCATTTATAGCCAGTAATGACAATGGTAAAGTCTTGCCTTAGCTTTAGTCATTGTTAAAATTATGTAAATGTACTATAAGTAGGGGCCGAGGGGATAATGGACAACACGGCGTTTAAAATTTGACGCATCGCTGACGTAGTAGGGGCCAACGACATGGAGCTTTTTTTTTTTTAGTCAGATTTTTTTTTTTTTTTGCTTTAATCCATGTAGCTAACTAGCCTGCTAATGTTAGCTACGTTGCAAAAAAAAAAAAAATCAGCGCACAGCATGCAAAAGCACTTTTTTTTTTTTCCCCCCCTTTTCCCCTTATTGGTTGTACTGCATGTTATGGACTCTGCTGTGGCCCAATCAATATATACTTTTTTTGTTTTTTCCTCGGTCGGACATCACCCGAATTGATGATCACATCATCAGCTTTTCTTTGGCTAATCAGACACAAGGTACACCACAACTCTTGCTGGAGCACTTCAGCCAGTCCTGCTGGTCCAGGGAATCGAACCAGCAGCTTTGAGACCAAAAGGTTGCTTCTCGAACCATTAGGCCATGGCTTCCCTTCATCAGCGTACTGATATGAGCTAATTAGCGGTTATTCCATGAAATCGAGTCGTACATGAGCTGATAGCCGGCGATTCTTGTAGCGCCGAATCGTCTATAATCCATGTACGACCAGATTGAGTGGAATAACTGTTTTATTCTATCCACATTCACTGGATTTTGAGAAATGAAGCCTTTTTTTTTTTTTCAAATTCAATAAATAAAAACTTTTATATAAACGTCCGACAAAATCATTTCCGCTCAGAATGTAAACAAACCGGCAAAATGACAGGAGCACTTTGTGAAAAATGTGATGATGATTAATTCTTGAAAAATAAACATGCGTTCTTGCCATCAAATGCTTTGATTCCATATTTTGTTGCGCTTTTTTTGTATTTTTTGGGGGGTTTTGTTTTTGAGTAGTTTTTATTTCGTCCTCGGTTGGTTCAGCAACACGCACGCTCCACTATTTTGTTTATCTCTGCTGTATATGAGCTGATTATCCTAGAAGTAGAGTAGCCAATCAGAGCGCACGATTGCTCATATCCAGTGAAAGTGGATAGAATAAATTAATAAAACGGTATCAGCTTTTATAACTGCTGATAAATGAGGAGTAAAAAAGAAACGGATGGAGAGAAACTGACGATTGATCCTTCAACCATGTTATGAGTAATGTTCTAATCAGGCAAATTGCATCACTCTGATTTATTAGCTGTGCTACGTTTCATCTGCGTTGCTCCGGTTTATTGACTGCACTGCTCACTGCTCACACCTGCACTGTTCCAGTCAGCCAGTAGGGGGCAGAGTAACCCTCATCTCCAGCACGTTGTGACGTTATTCTGCTGAAACCAGTTCGACCAGGTTCCTTCCTTCAGCTGTAATTTGCTAACGTACATAAATTAAAGTGCCCTGTCTGTGACAAAGGGACCAGTGGTGAACAGTGTTCACTGTGTTCTCGGGTTGTTGAGCTTCTCTAAAGTGTGATCCATATGTGCTTAATGGCCAAGTTCATTATTTAGATATGGGTCAGTCTCAGAAACTAGGTACTGTAGGGGTCCCTCACTAAATATACTCAGTCAATAAACTATACGGTCTTGAATGGTGATGTTGGTTTTAATTTGAAATAAAATGATGAAAGACATAATACAGATAAAACTAAATCTTTGATGTGAATACTCGATTCAGAATTTGGAAAAAATTCTGCAAATTTGTGGAAAAATGGCGGCTTGATCTGGGACACGATAAACGGTCAACTGCATCGCATTCCCTTAAAAAGGTTGTAGTCCACTGAAAAGTCTACAGTTATCACTAATTGTATTTTAAGCTGTAACTTTATCCACCTAAGGATTGGTGCGCTCACAGAATAATCACAACCGTAATAAAACATCATGCAGAATATTTCATCACCGTTGTAACTCCATTTTCCGCAAACCCAAAACCAATACGATCGTGTGTTTTGATCTAAACGGAAAGCCTCAGGGTCAAGGTCACGACCTCACCAAAAATAGGAACTTAAAATCACTCCGCCATATAAACATTTAGTTATAAATCTGCGATGTTGTTTTTTAAAACGAAAGCTGAAAGTTCGGTATAGAATATGTTTCTTACAGAATATGTTACGATGGTAGCTGGTCTTGTATGAATTTCTGAGCTATAAAATGAGTCGTGGTCTATTTTTTACCGTAGCGTGTTATTTGTGTGCGGGGAAGGACACGCATTAACAATTTGCATGTGTAGAATGGAATTTTCCACTCCAACAGTTAGAAGTTGATCGTGCTTCCATTTGCGGCCTTTCTGTTACGCGAGTGATCTGTTCGGATGTTATCGCCGAAAAGGTGAGTTTTGACAGTTTTATTTTGTTTTAGTCTTGCAGTATAAGCAACAGAATGTTTTTCATCTTACTTTCATATTTCGTAGTATTTCCGTATTTTTGGCCAATATTTTGCAACCATGGTCAATTTAGATCGAACTTTTGATAGAATCTACGGCCAGTCATTTTGCCCCGCCCCCGCCTCGCGCTCCGTCTGGTGCAGTAGTGATGTCCCGTTGCTCGCGCACCGCAGCAGAGACCCGCGCGACCTTCAGCCGGTACAGTCGCTGTTCTTTTACCACCGCCGTTATTCTCATCTTTCCGGTGCGTTCTTGATTTTTCCATTGTGTCCTATTTCGCCATATCAAATACCCAAACTGCATCATATTATTCATATTTAAGGGCGTATTCACACCTACGTTGTTTGGTCCGGACTAAATGAACCAAATTTCCCTTGGTCCGGACCTTTTGGGTTGGTCTGAATACAAACCACTGAACTCTGGTCCGGACCAAACAAGTGGACCGAGACCGAGCTGCAAGGTCGGACTCGGTCCGGACCAAAGGAACCCTGGTGCGGATCTTTTGGAGGTGTGAAAGCAGACCGGACCTAATCCGACAGTTTTGCTTTTTTGTACCTCGGGAGCTTCCGTCGTTTGTCGAGCATTATGGGAAACAGAGTCTTGACACTCCACCGCAAAGTGCAAACACTGTTTCGGTTGTCAAGGGAACCTTACAACAGTCGTTCAGTCATTCAGACCAGTGGTAGGCTAGACTACAGAGTACAAAAAATGAGTAGGGAGCAAACGTGGGCCGAGGAAGAAACGCGTACCCTTGTGGATATATGGGCAGATGTCCACATATCTGAGCTTTTGGAGAGAACACACAAAAATGCCGACGTGTTTGCTGTATTCAGTGAGAAAATGAAGGAGAAGGGGTTCACGCGCTCCCCAGAACAATGTCGGCTAAAAGTGAAGAAACTCCGTCAGACCTACATTAAAATCAGGGACATTCTTTCAAAAAGTGGCGGTACTAGCGACGCAAAAAAGAAATTCATCTATTGCATGAAGAGCCAGAACTGTCACATGATGTGCGCTCATCAGCGCTATCCTCCGTAGCCGCCTTGCCCTTTGAAGTCGTCGTTGATAAATTACTTGTACAACAGCATAGTAATCGCACAATTGTGAAAACAGTAAAAACTGGAAAAAACATATAGCTTTGATGACATTAAAAAGAATAACAGCACGAAAAGCCTCCGTGACTACTTTTGAACTTGACGCTTTGTGCGCGTGTCGTCTCTGACCAATAGCTGAACGACCTCAGGGCGCGTGGCTTTGTTGACAGATTTTGGTCCACTTACTAAAATGTACAGTGTGAAAGCGAACCGCACCAAAATGAAAAAATAAAAAAAACATTTGGTTCGGACCAAAGCAAGTGAACTATCGAACTATCCTGGTCTGAATACACCCTAAGTGAATCATCAGTTCAGTCATCATAACTTGGCATTTTTAACCCAAGCAATCAAAAAGAGGAAATTTATTCAATATTTTCACTCATCTGTGAAGGAGCGGCTTTAATTCTTCATGATGGAGTTATTTTATACGGAAATCAAGTTTACAAAAGCATTTGAATTGTAATCAAAAAAATTTTCCACAGTGAAGGCCAGATAAAGCAAGATACTATCTTTATTCTTATTAAACATGACAAAAGAAACATTGAGTGTTAGGGAAATGCAAAAAAAAAAAAGTAAAATTAGAAAATGTATTTTTTGACCATAATGTCCCAAACGAGAGAGCGGTTTCTGAGACGGACCCATATACACTCACCAACCACTTTATTAGGAACACCGCTGCATCCACCTGCTGTACTGTTTGACGCAGTTCTCTAATCAGCACAGTCACGCAGATACAAATCAAGAGCTTCAGTTCGCGTTCACGACATTCAGACATCAGAACGGGAAAAATTGTGATCTCACAGTGAAGTGTGACTTTCTTTCACTGTGGTGTGGGTGTTTGGTTCGAGTCAGGTGAGTAGTTCAGGTTTGAGTATGTCAGAAACTGCTGATCTCGTGGGGTTTTCACACACAACCACAGTGTCTGGAGCTTACACAGACAGAACGGCGCCAGAAACGTTGGGTCGAGTGAGCGAGCGAGCGACAGTTCTGTGGGTGGAAACAAATGGATTCGTGGGACGGATTCGTGATTTGAGTTATTTATTTTTTTTTAACAGGAAGGATATACAACCCCGATTCCAAAAAAGTTGGGACAAAGTACAAATTGTAAATAAAAACGGAATGCAATGATGTGGAAGTTTCAAAATTCCATATTTTATTCAGAATAGAACATAGATGACATATCAAATGTTTAAACTGAGAAAATGTATCATTTAAAGAGAAAAATTAGGTGATTTTAAATTTCATGACAACAACACATCTCAAAAAAGTTGGGACAAGGCCATGTTTCCCACTGTGAGACATCCCCTTTTCTCTTTACAACAGTCTGTAAACGTCTGGGGACTGAGGAGACAAGTTGCTCAAGTTTAGGGATAGGAATGTTAACCCATTCTTGTCTAATGTAGGATTCTAGTTGCTCAACTGTCTTAGGTCTTTTTTGTCGTATCTTCCGTTTTATGATGCGCCAAATGTTTTCTATGGGTGAAAGATCTGGACTGCAGGCTGGCCAGTTCAGTACCCGGACCCTTCTTCTACGCAGCCATGATGCTGTAATTGATGCAGTATGTGGTTTGGCATTGTCATGTTGGAAAATTTCCCTGAAAGAGACGTCGTCTGGATGGGAGCATATGTTGCTCTAGAACCTGGATATACCTTTCAGCATTGATGGTGTCTTTCCAGATGTGTAAGCTGCCCATGCCACACGCACTAATGCAACCCCATACCATCAGAGATGCAGGCTAGGGCGCATCAGTTGCCCCCTAAAAATGAAAAGTTCCTCCGATCAAGATGCAGTGTGTTTGTTTTTATGTTCCTTTTGGTAAGAAACACTGGGTGAAATATTTTGACAAAATTCAAAAGTTTAACGGTGGCACCAGGAGCTCAAAGTTATGGAAAACGCTGCTATTTTATGACTTTTATGACAAGTTTTCGATCACTTTTCATGAAACATTATGGCACCTTATAGAGTATACCAAATATCTTAGATACTGTAGACAGAATGTCTAAAAATATTTGGAGGTTTATTTTAGGGTGTCACTAGCATTATCTATCAATGTTCTAACCCTGGTTTTAAGCTTGCCGCCTATGCGTATGCCAGCCCCTGTTAAAGTTATAATGATGCTGGATTACCTGTTTTCAAGACAACTGAAGATACAAGTGAAATGTTAAGAAGCAAATTCTCAATGTCTGTTTCCTATGTGGCCGTCTCAGATTTGGAACCATTACTCTGTCTTTTGCTACAACTTGCACAATGTTCTGGAATCTTTCTTCTATTGTGGCAGAACCAACTTTCTCATGGGCTAGTTTAACCCCACGCTCTGCCACATCATTTGTCACAATGAAGTTTGTGAGTGTTGCCTTTATCCTCTGGTAAGATGCCAAGCCATCCCATTGTGACACTGGTGTTGAGAGCAGATGATCATCAAATATATCACATTAATGCTTCTCAGTCCCTTGCAGAGGTTCTTAACATGATCTCTGGGTCACAAGAAATCAATAAATGGAGTCCAACATTGTGATTCAAACCTTACGCAAAAACATAAGCGTTTTTTGGCAAAAAATGAACCTCATGGTGCCACCATTAGACTTTTGAATATGGGCAAAAAAATTTTACAGGATGTCTTTATTGGTGAAAAGGAACACCCAAACAAAAATGCATCAGATTTTATGAAAGTGAGGGCAACTGATGCACCCTAATGCAGGCTTCTGAACTGAGTGCTGATAACAACTCGGGTCGTCCTTCTCCTCTTTAGTCCGAATGACACGGCGTCCCTGATTTCCATAAAGAACTTCAAATTTTGATTCGTCTGACCACAGAACAGTTTTCCACTTTGCCACAGTCCATTTTAAATGAGCCTTGGCCCAGAGAAGACGTCTGCGCTTCTGGATCATGTTTAGATACGGCTTCTTCTTTGAACTATAGAGTTTTAGCTGGCAACGGCGGATGGCACGGTGAATTGTGTTCACAGATAATGTTCTCTGGAAATATTCCTGAGCCCATTTTGTGATTTCCAATACAGAAGCATGCCTGTATGTGATGCAGTGCCGTCTAAGGGCCCGAAGATCACGGGCACCCAGTATGGTTTTCCGGCCTTGACCCTTACGCACAGAGATTCTTCCAGATTCTCTGAATCTTTTGATGATATTATGCACTGTAGATGATGATATGTTCAAACTCTTTGCAATTTTACACTGTCGAACTCCTTTCTGATATTGCTCCACTATTTGTCGGCGCAGAATTAGGGGGATTGGTGATCCTCTTCCCATCTTTACTTCTGAGAGCCGCTGCCACTCCAAGATGCTCTTTTTATACCCAGTCATGTTAATGACCTATTGCCAATTGACCTAATGAGTTGCAATTTGGTCCTCCAGCTGTTCCTTTTTTGTCCCTTTAACTTTTCCAGCCTCTTATTGCCCCTGTCCCAACTTTTTTGAGATGTGTTGCTGTCATGAAATTTCAAATGAGCCAATATTTGGCACGAAATTTCAAAATGTCTCACTTTCGACATTTGATATGTTGTCTATGTTCTATTGTGAATACAATATCAGTTTTTGAGATTTGTAAATTATTGCATTCCGTTTTTATTTACAATTTGTACTTTGTCCCAACTTTTTTGGAATCAGGGTTGTAGTAATACAATCATATAATCATTCTTTACAACCGTAGTGAGCAGAAAAGCATCTCAGTACGCAACAGCAGAAAGAACACGTTGGGTTCCATCTTAGAATCAAGAACAAGTTCCTGTTTAAATGGCCGGTGAGTGCATTTGATGAGTTTAGATGTTATTTTTACTGCATTAAAATGATAAACACGTCTGTGAGCTGCAGAGCAGAACAGCTTGTTTGTTTAATGAAGAATAAATGCTAAATCTTATTTTAATCCAAACATTTCTACGTTTGAGAGTGTGGTAGAAAAAAAAACTCAGATTGTAACAAGAGCGTCAAAGCCTAAATTTCCTTTCGAGTCCAGAGAAGCAAAACAGCTTTCTTCTTATCTGGCTGAATATTTATGAGTAAAAATACTCACCCCAGTCGTTATTATTATTATTTGCCACAGTGCAACCCAGATCTCACCCACAACGTCGTCACACTCCCGGGATCTGTAGTGTTTCAGGAAGTGATGGCAGAGCGTCCTGACTTTCTGACTCGCTCTTTTCTAATATGCTAGTTTGAGTTCATCTTCCTCCCAAATTAATGTTTATTTCTTAATCATCATCTTTTGGCTGCTCCCGATTAGGGGTCGCCACAGCGAATCTTTCGTCTCCATTGGTCCCTGTCTTCCGCATCCTTCTCTACCACACCTTCCACTTTCATGTCCTCTCTCACCACATCCTTGTATCTCCTCTTTGGCCTTCCTCGTTTTCGTGTGCCTGACAGCTCCATCCTCAACATTCTCCTTCCAACATGCTCTGCATCTCTTCTCAGGATGTGCCCATACCATCTCAGTCTCATCTCTCTGAGCTTAATTCCCAAGCTCTCCACATGTGCTGTCCCTCTGATGTGCTCGTTCCTTATCCTGTCCAACCTCCCATCGCAAACATCCTCAACTCCGCCACCTCCAACTTTGCTTCCTGTCTCTTCGTTAAGGGTCCGGTCTCCAATCCATACATCACAGCTGGTCTCACTACTGTCTTATACATCTTACCTTTCACTTTTGCTGGGACTTTCCGATCACAAATGACTCCCGAAATCCTTCTCCACCCTGCCTGCACTCTCTTTCTCACCTCACTATCGCAGCCCCCATTTTCCTGCACAGTTGACCCCAGGTACTTGAATTCACCAACTTTCTTTACGTCTACTCCTTGCATCTTCACTACACTCTCATCCCCGTTCTCATCGATGCACACGTATTCTGTTTTGCTCCTGCTCGCCTTCATTCCTCTTCGTTCCAATGCATCTCTCCAAACCCAACTCAACCTCCTTTCATCACATATCACGATATCATCCGCAAACATCATGTTCCATGGTGACTCTTGCCTCACTTCGTCCGTCAAGCTATCCATCACTATGGCAAACAAGAAAGGACTCAAAGCAGATCCTTGATGGAGTCCCACCTTCACCTTGAACCATTCAGTTGTTCCAGCTGCACACCTCATCCAGGTCTTGCACCACTCTGATACACTTCTCATTCACGCCACACTTTCTCATACAATACCATAACTCATCTCTCGGCACTCTATCGTATGCCTTGTCCAGGTCTACAAACACAATGTAGTTAACGTTTATTTCTTAATATTATATTTAAAAAAGTCTGGCAGTTTGTGGCCTTGGTGTAGTTACATTTAAATCTGTTGGGGGGGAAAAACATTTCAAGTTCTGACCTCATCACCAGCAATAAGGTCATATAATAAATAAATTATAATAAAATGCTCCATTTTATTGTTGTGCTGTTAGAAGAAAAAAAATCAACAGCCGTGTAGCGCGATAAAGCCGAATTGCACGTGCACCATAGTGGTTTGCCAGTGCTTGTGATTTGTACTTTTTATCCGTTTATAGTATCATCGTCATTCTCATACTTGCATTACTTGCAAGTGTGTTTCACATTCCTCTAGACTCTCTAATAACTTTTAAAAAGGTTTTCCGTGAACGAGCGAATGTTTTTTCCATCAGGAAAATATATTTTGTTTGTAAAAGCTTGTCACGGTTTTTATCCCCCGCTGGCTGAAAGGCCCGAAGGGGGATTATGTCATGGCGATGTCTGTCCGTCCCGGGAAGGGTACTCACTTTCTGAAATCAACTCCTCTCACAATTTTTGGAGGAATTTCACGAAACTTGGCAGGATTCTTGGTTCTATGTCGGTAATTCGCATATTGTAATTTCGTTAAATGCGGTCACATTTTCCCAGAGTTACAGCCCTTGATTTAACAAAATTATACTTTGACATTTTCATGAGTGTGTTCTCCTTCTGAAATCAACTCCGTTCACAATTTTTTGGACGAATTTCTTGAAGCTTGGCAGAAGGCTTTGATATATGACAGTTATACGCGGATTGAAGTTTTGTTTAATTTGGGCAGATTTTCCCAGAGTTACGCCCTCGATTATTAACAAACTTGTTCTTTGGCAATTTCATCAAAGCGTGCTTGCTTTCTGAAATCAACTCTCTCAATTTTTGGATGAATTTCTCGAAGCTTGGCAGAAGGCCTTGTTATATGACGGTAATACGCAGATTGCGATTTTAATTTTGATTGTGAAAATTTTCCCAGAGTTTTGACCCTTGATTAAATAACTTGTACTTTGACAATTTCATGAGGGTGTGCGTTCTTCTGAAATCAACTCCTCTCACAATTTGTGGAGGAATTTCACCAAACTTGGCAGAAGGCTTTGTTATATGACAGTTATACGCAGATTGAAATTTCATTTAATTTGGGTGAATTTCCCCGTGTTCTGCCCTCAATTATTAACAAACTTGTACTTTGGCAATTTCATCAAAGCGTGCTTGCTTTCTGAAATCAACTCCTCTCACAATTTTTGGACGAATTTCTCGAAGCTTGGCAAAAGGCCTTGTTATATGACGATAATACGCAGATTGCGATTTAATTTTGTTTGTGAAAATTTTCCCAGAGTTTTGACCCTTGATTAAATAACTTGTGCTTTGACAATTTCATGAGGGTGTACGTTCTTCTGAAATCAACTCCTCTCACAATTTGTGGAGGAATTTCACCAAACTTGGCAGAAGGCTTTGTTATATGACAGTTATACGCAGATTGAAATTTCGTTTAATTTGGGCAGATTTTCCCAGTTACGCCCTCGATTATTAACAAACTTGTACTTTGGCAATTTCATCAAGGTGTGCTCGCTTTCTGAAATCAACTCCTCTTACAATTTTTGAAGGAATTTCACGAAACTTGGCAGGATTCTTGGTTCTATGTCGGTAATTCGCATATTGTAATTTCATTAAATACGGTCACATTTTCCCAGACTTGCAGCCCTTGATTTAACAAAATTATACTTTGACATTTTCATGAGTGTTCTCCTCCTTCTGAAATCAGCTCCGTTCACAATTTTTGGACGAATTTCTTGAAGCTTGGCAGAAGGCTTTGTTATATGACAGTTATACGCAGATTGAAATTTCGTTTAATTTGGGCAGATTTTCCCAGAGTTACGCCCTCGATTATTAACAAACTTGTACTTTGGCAATTTCATCAAGGTGTGCTTGCTTTCTGAAATCAACTTCCCTCACAATTTTTGGACGAATTTCTCGAAGCTTGGCAAAAGGCCTTGTTATATGACGATAATACGCAGATTGCGATTTAATTTTGTTTGTGAAAATTTTCCCAAAGTTTTGACCCTTGATTAAATAACTTGTACTTTGACAATTTCATGAGGGTGTACGTTCTTCTGAAATCAACTCCTCTCACAATTTGTGGAGGAATTTCACCAAACTTGGCAGAAGGCTTTGTTATATGACGGTTATACGCAGATTGAAATTTTGTTTAATTTGGGCAGATTTTCCCAGAGTTATGCCCTCGATTATTAACAAACTTGTACTTTGGCAATTTCATCAAGGTGTGCTCGCTTTCTGAAATCAACTTCCCTCACAATTTTTATCTCCCGCTGGCTGAAAGGCCCGAAGGGGGCCTTTTTTTTTTTTTTTTTCCCGCCTTCATATCTTATTTTTTATATTTGTGTAAGTCCGTCCCGGGAAGGGTGCTCACCTTCTGAAATCAACCCCTCTCGCAATTTTTGGAGGAATTTCACGAAACTTGGCAGGATTCTTTGTTACATGTCGGTAATACACACACTGCAATGTCGTTCAATTCAGTCGCAATTTACCAGAGTTATGGCCGAGTTGCCAGCGAAGGTCATTGTGCTGTCGGTGTTGAAGCATGGCGTGCCGATCGGATAATGACACTGAGCATGGTGGAAAAGTGCACAAGAGAAACTTCTTGTACAGTATTTTGTGGGCGGAGCTTCTGCACCTGAGATTACCATAACATACCACTTAACCGCTCAAAAACAAGACGCTAACTTCAGAGTCTAGTCTTGGGGGGGGGGGGGGGCGAGGTTGTTTTGTTTTGCTTTGTTTTTTCTATTTGATGAAATGTTTATCCAGGAATCAGGATGAGCTGGATGCAATAATAGAACGAATCCTGTTACAATGACGAGGTTTCAGTTTGGACCAGAATCCTAGCTAGTGTTAGCTACTGTTAATCATTGATCCAAATGGTGCCAAACATGGCCGAAATCGGAGCGTAAAAGCACAAATAAAAATGGTTTGTGTTCTGTTTCCTTGACAGGAGCGACGGCTTGAGAAGAAGGCTAATAAGGTGGCGTTTAAGCAGGAGAAACAGAAGCAAGAGAAGCAGATGGTGAGCCTGAGGGCTAACGTACAGGGCATGACGCTCTCCTAATCTCCAACGGACTTCAACACACGGGACTGAAACTTCCCCAATCAGAGACCGGTGATCTGAGTAAAGCAGTGGCTGAGACGGAAGGACATCGGAATTTACCGGGGCTTTTTTTTTTTTCTTCCCCTCCCTAGATTTGTTGGTTTGGCTGAGTCATATATCAAAGTCTGCAGTCAGTTATTTATAATTAACCTGACTGACCTCGTGTCTTATCGACGTCTTATCACTTTTTATTCCCCTGCAATCTTGTTAAGGAGCAAAGTGCCATGAAATCTCATGTCTATAAAAGGAAAGGATTATTTGGGTGCTGTGATGGGTGGGGCTCTCGGATGGGTTTCTAAAAGGTTTGTTATTGAAACTCGAATAAACCTGGTCTGTTTTTGTACACCATGCATTTGAGTATCTACGTTTGCATTCACATTAATGCTCCCAGACCGTACAGGAAAGGGAACCTCGGATAAAAGAACGAACGTACCATACCCTTAGAAGGAAAAACATATATTTTTCTTTGTAGAGCGAAGGCTTCTTCGCAACAGGGCCATTATTAAAAATTTTTCTGTTTCCGGTCCAACGGCCGGGTGAGTGCCGTTTGTGCGGTTGATTTTTTTTTTTTTTTTAACGCTGGTTTTTCGACATTTTTTCGGGTTCGTAAATCTAAAATCGAACTTGACATTCACGCATTCCGCGCAGAATATAGAATCGAATCAGCTCTGCGCATGCGCCGTGCGGCACAAAAAAATGGCAGCCACCATGAAGGAAGGAGATCCGGAGTTTTCAAACATTTTGCTTAAGTGTGAAATCGCAAAATGGTATTCTAGCGAACAACAAAATAGTAAAGATTCAGAAAAACAAATCATTCAGTGATCATTTTAATAGTGTAATTTCATCCGAACTAGACCTAACGGTCGATTTAGAACTACAAAAAGTCCGTGTGTCGGACCATCACAAACCGTTACTGGAAAATTCGTTTGATCTTGATCCATCCGAGACGTTACAAACAGCTTTTGAGTTTTGTTGTGCGAAATACATTACCTACTTTGTTAATGACCCTGACAGATCTGTAGGAGAACCTAATAGATCTATTCAAACTGTCATATTTTATTAAATGTGTCTGCTTTTGTAATAAAAAAGTACTGAAAAGGCGGCGTCGTGGCTCAGGTGGATAAGGCGCCATACCATAAATCCGGGGACCCGGGTTTGATTCCAACCTGAGGTCGTTTCCTGATCCCTCCCCGTCTCTCTCTCCCGCTCATTTCCTGTCTCTACACTGTCCTATCCAATAAAGATGAAAAAAGCCCAGAAAAAAAAAATCTTTAAAAAGTACTGAAAGAAAAAGCAAACACAGCATTGCGATTTCTTATCCATATATATATATATATATATATATATATAATATATATGAGTGATTCCACGCTTATGGGTACTGAAATGGGGACATGAACTTATTTTTAAAAATTCATCTAAAACCATTTCTTTTTTTACCATCAGGTCACAAAACATGTAATCTTTAATGAATGATATGTTAAAAGATAACTTTAATTTTCTGAGATGTAATAAAAACATATTTATATGCCAAAGTCAAGCCTGTGAGTTCCAAAATGATGTCTGTTACATTACTTCTGTTACGATTGTCCATCTCGCGTCTGTTACAAATTAATTACAATCTAGCTCTATACCATGTTAATCTTACTGAAAGAATGTGTATGTTTATTCTACTACACATGTTTATTAATTATATTTGCTAAAACATCACCTTCCTATGTTTCATAAAGTAATTCTACATTGTTAAAATTGAGAATATATATGTCCACAACACTTCTGTTACATTCTGACTTTGGCATATAAATATGTTTTTATTACATCTCAGAAAATTAAAGTTATCTTTTAACATATCATTCATTAAAGATTACATGTTTTGTGACCTGATGGTAAAAAAAGAAATGGTTTTAGGTGAATTTTTAAAAATAAGTTCATGTCCCCATTTCAGTACCCATAAGCGTGGAATCACTCATATAAAATCCCTCCCTCCCGACTGAAAATTTTTTTGCTCACCCGGTGGACAGGAAATGGATTTTTTTAAGGATGGCCCAGTCATAATCACAATACGGCGTCTTACCCGTCACTGTGTCGGTCACGACGCTTCAAGAAGCCATACGTCACTTTTAATGCTTTCTAAGTTGAGAAAAGAAAACGGGATTTGATTTGATTTTGATTTGATTTTATTTGGCAATATAAATATATATGATAAAAACATACATGTACATATCGCCGAGGATGACACAAAAAGCATTAAAATACACTTATTTCCATTGTGGTCCTCAAGATGACAAGATGGTTGTGGCAAACTTGGCACGTAAAAATAATAAATTTGACAACGTAAATATTTAAATTATAAACATACTATGATTAAACTAATTTATCACTAGAAACAAAAATTATATTTAAAAAAACATAATTAAAATTACCATAGTAGATACTCGTAAAATAATAAGTATTTAACCATTGTAACAAAAAAAAAAAAAACTGTACAATTTTGACACCTAATACATACATAACTAATAATAACTAAAATCGTTATTTTCTTCATTCATTATTTTAGCCATTAGGTGTTCCTTTACACATTTTTTGAAAGTAAACTTTGAATCTATTTGTCTTACTTTAATTGGCAATCCATTCCAGCATTTAACACCACAAAATAAAAAAGAATTCTTTCCAAACCCATTCACCCTAGGGACAAAAAAAGCTGATTGACTCTGTCTTGTATTGTGTGTTTGTGCTGCACTATGAAATTGACCTTTCAAGTATGAAGGAGCATTTCCACGCTTAATGTTAAACATGTGATTTAGTTGGAGTTGCTCAACTCTATACTGTACAGGCAGCAAACCAACTTTGGAGAACTCTGCTACACCAATGTGTGCTCTGGGAGAGAGGTCTAATATGAACCGTATCACCTTATTTTGGGCAACTTGTAACCTTAACTTGCTCTTCTTAGTCAGGCCATTGTACCGGTATAAAAATAGTTCCGGTATAAAAATTTTATTTTGGCGGAAGCCTTTGAGATCACTCTCTTCGCAATTAATTCGCCAGAGAGAGATTGATCCAGATTTACACCAAGATATGTAACTGACTGCCTTGGTCCAATGTCAGTCCCACCACAAGAAACATGTATACTGTCACATTTGGCTAATTTTCTTTTGGACCCGAAAAGTATTGATTCTGTTTTACCGAGGTGTAAGGATAATTTATTGTCAAAAGGGTTGGTTTAATTATTATACTTTTGCTCATTCTTTTCAAAATTTCTTCCCAAGTGTTGGGGGGGGATGGCTTGTCCTGTAAGTCTGTTGTACTGCTTTACAGGATTTTCTAGATATTTAAACAAAAACAAATCGTTATACAGTTTTACACAAGTAGAACATGAAGTATGAGGTATATGTAATCCCTAATATGTAAAACCAGGACTTGAGCTCAGCCAAAACTTAGCCAAACACCAAAAAAGCAACAGGATTTTGTAAAGGATTAGCATCAGGCTGCCAGGTCGCTCCGTTGTGTAGCTGTCGATGTTTGTTTGTTTTTGATTTTAAAAGTAATTCAGTAAATTACACAGGGAAATTAATACTTAAAGGAGAACTGAAGGCAAATTTTTTTTTTAAATCAAAATTCTATTTCTCATTTTATTAAATATCGGAATGCATTTTTGATGGCTATTTTGTCGCTGCTATAGCGAGTTATGAGTGTGTGAAATATGCTCTGTAATATATCGGTCCGTATGTCAAAGCGACGGCCGTAAACGAGATTCTTTGAGACCTGTGCGAGACATCGTAGGACGGAAGTAAAACACACAGCGGAAATCAAAGCGACCGACATCTGCCAACGTTGTCAAAAGACGCCCGCGCCCTCTTTCGAATGCTGACGTAATCAAGCTGGAAGTTTTCCCTGTGTCCGAAATCGTTCCCTACTCACTATATAGTGAGGACGCTATTTTGTTGTGCTGTCCCAAACCTTAGTGAGGATTATGTTGGAAATGCGCTCGGTATAATGTGTATTTATTATTTTGAAAACCCACCAGCCGCCTGATTTGACACGTTTTAATTGCGCGACAGTAATGACGTAAATACCAGCGTGACGGACTCGTCCTTATCCTGTCGTCTTACCAACTCTTCTGTCCTCTATGTTGGTTCGAAGTCGTATGGAATAATCTCCATCACTGATGAAGCTGGCAAATCTCGAAATGAATCTAAATCGGAATGATATGGTGATCTGGCTGCTGTGTAAACAGTTTTCACAATGACGGCGCCATAGACGTCGCCAGACCCATTTTAGGGTAGCTCCAGCCACCCTATCTTATGGCAAAGCCACCCTATATTTTTTGCCCTTTTTAAAATTATTTATATTTTTATTTTTTTTCCCCCAAAAAACAAAGGCAGTAAAGCACTGAACATGAGCCATCAAGAACGCAAGTTAATCCGAACAACAGTTTCTGCTTGCTTATTTATTGTTTAATGCAATATTATTAATATCGTTATGATTCCTCCTCATTGGCTCTGTGTCAAGCGTCACGTCGAGTGGTAGGCTAGTAGGACTTAAAAGACTACGCGGGCATTCTGCAGCAGGCGCGGTGCGGGCTTCCATTGAGTTGGGTTTGCAGAGAGTCAGAATTCTATGCTTTCATTTGCAGACGCACACGGTGAGATTGTAATTTGATGTCAGTGGTTTGCATTTGCTTAACTTTACCTAGGCTATATTGAGCAATGGGTAGTGAGGAAAGACGATATTGTAGCTTTTCTATTTCAACTGTAAATCTGGCACGTTAGCATGGTGGACAAACTTACTAAGCTGTGTGGGTTGTAGCCTACTAGCATTAGTTTTGGCATGGGAAAAGATTATCTGTCTGTCTATCCTTTGGCTAGATGGATATACGAAGATTTTTTAAGAAAGGGAGTCAGCAGCGAGAGGCAAAGGAGCAGATGCTGAGGCTGTCTCGATTGAGGTCTACTACGAGCAACAATGTATTTTGGCCACGTCATTGTGCAACGCAATAGACGCATTCGTCGAGACGTTGCAAATGTCGCCTTCTAATTGTATTATTGGGAAAGTGTCAGAACGTTGTGGCCGCCGAACCTTTTTTTTTTTTTTCAAAAGGCATCCGAGTTGGGCGTCTCAGTGTCTGAAGTGTCGTGCTTATCAGTATGACATGCCTGATTAGAACGTGTATAACATGAACCCCCTGTTAAATGTCACGTTTAAGGTAGAAAATCAAGTAATCCCTTTGCATTAGCAACCTGGGATAAAAACACAACACAAAGTGATGACCTATGCACAATGCATCCCAAACTCAACTCAGGTATTTTCCCTCTTATGCCGCTTTTCCACTACCAACGCGGCTGAGTCGGGCTGAGCCGTGCCGTGCTGAGTCGAGCTGAGCGGGGCTGTTGGAGTTGCATTTCGACTACAACCGCGCTGAACCGTGCTGGCTGGAAGTGGGTGGACACATTGGGTGGAGTTAGCGAAAGTGGGTGGACGTCAGGTGATGTCGTTAAGCAGCGCAAACGGTGACATCAGTGATCTTTTAAGTGGTAGTCTCACGACCCGGATAGTAAACAATAAACATGGAGGACATGGAGTCGTTAGTGTTGCTGGTCTTGGTGCTGTGGCTTGTTGTCACCGACAACGCCAACAGATACTGGCAAGAGCATATAGATGAGGCGAGGCGCATAAGGCTTCATCATTCTCGTAATTCTTCTCCTTCCGGGTTTGCGGTGTTTACAGATCCCAGCGCGCTCGCGGGGCGTGTGTGGGCATGTGAGGACACTCCTCCTCACCAATCAGTGCACAGAGGAGTGTCTGCTCACACCCCAAACCTCACTCGGCTCACTTTGGCTCGCTTCAGCCCCACTCCAAAATGGTGCGAGTTTTAGGGGCTAAGCAGGGCTGAAGCGAGCTGAGTCGTGCTGGTTTTTGGTAGTCGAAACGCGAGCCGTGTCGGGCTGAAGTGAGCTGAAAAAGGGTAGTGGAAAAGGGCCATTTGAGAGTGTTTTGCCCTTATTCTGGCCAATTTAACATGAACACACTGTGTGATGTGGAAATTGGCCTATATACAGTGCACAACAAAATATGAACTTAATTTATTATAACATCATTTCATTAAACAGCCATATACTTCCCTTTATGCTGTAATACTAATAGTACTGTGGAAAATATGGTATACATTATATTGATGTGATTTGATATAAACTTAAATTAATTAGAAACTTCAGGGTTTAACCATGTTTTTGTTTTTGAACTCCATGAAGGGTGAGGCAGAAAGACGGGCTGTGGACGAGAGTGAGGAAGGACGTGCAGATTTAGGGGAGGTGGAGCAAATAGATCTGCAGAGAGAGGTAGAAGAATCTGAGAAAGAGGCAGAAGATGAACAAGCAGGCCATGAGGAAGAAAATGCTGCTCTCTCTGATTTAGGTAATAAAGACACAGGTCCCAGACAGGTGAAGCTGAATAGCTATCCACAGGACAGCTTTGGTGCACAGAAAAGGGCATTTAACCACAGCTGGTTTGCTAAGTACCATTGGTTAGAGTATTCAGTTAGCCGGAACGCTGCGTTCTGCTTTCCATGTAGAGTGTTTGGCAAAAACATGCTCTGGTTAGCAGTGGCTGCAGACATTGGCAAAAAGCTTTGACTGTCTTCAATAAGCATGACATGGCACAGTCCCACAAGGACAGTGTTGTTGCATGGAGGGGGTACCAGGCAGCTACCCAGCAGGGAGATGTGGTTCAGATGATGATGTCTGCAGAGGCAAATGAGATAGCGGCGAGAAGGGACTATTTAAAGCGAATCTGTTGCCGTCACCTCAATGTTAGGGGCACAGGGACTACCCTTTCGTGGGAATGATGAAAGTGTTGAGAGTACAAACAGAGGCAACTTTTTGGCTTGCATGGAGCTTCTTAGGAAATTTGATCCATTCATGCAGAGCCATAATCTTCCATCAAATGCCACATACATCTCACCAGTCTCTCAGAATGAGATGATTCAGTGTTGTGCTCAGGAAGTGACAAGTGTCATTGTGTCTGAGATCATCTCATCTCATCTCATTATCTCTAGCCGCTTTATCCTTCTACAGGGTCGCAGGCAAGCTGGAGCCTATCCCAGCTGACTACGGGCGAAAGGCGGGGTACACCCTGGACAAGTCGCCAGGTCATCGCAGGGCTGACACACAGACAACCACCCACACTCACATTCACACCTACGGTCAATTTAGAGTCACCAGTTAACCTAACCTGCATGTCTTTGGACTGTGGGGGAAACCGGAGCACCCGGAGGAAACCCACACGGACACGGGGAGAACATGCAAACTCCACACAGAAAGGCCCTCGCCGGCCCCGGGGCTCGAACCCGGACCTTCTTGCTGTGAGGCAACAGCGCTAACCACTACACCGCCGTGCCGCCCTGTCTGAGATCACACGCTCTAAAATGTATTCCATCATGGCGGATGAGGCAAGAGATGGTCGGTCAGAGCAGCTGGCTGTTTGCGTTAGATATGTGTCAGAGGGGGGAGGTAAAGGAGCATTTTCTGGCACTTGCAGAGCTGATGTCCTTTGATGCCCAGTCTATTACAGACAAGCTACAAGAGCAGCTCCAAATCAATGGCTTTGCTGATATCAAGTGTGTGGCACAGACATATGACGGTGCCGCCGTCACGAGTGGACCCACAGGAGGTGTGCAGGCACGATTTAGAAGTCTTCATCCTGAGGCTATCTACATACACTGTTATGCGCATGAGCTTAATCTAGTGTTGTGCCACACTTGCAGGGCTGTTTCGGAGGCTGTGGAGCTATTTGATTTATTGGAGTCTCTACACTCACCGGCCACTTTATTAGGTACACCTGTCCAACTGCTCGTTAACACTTAATTTCTAATCAGCCAATCACATGGCGGCAACTCAGTGCATTTAGGCATGTAGACATGGTCAAGACAATCTCCTGCAGTTCAAACCGAGCATCAGTATGGGGAAGAAAGGTGATTTGAGTGACTTTGAACGTGGCATGGTTGTTGGTGCCAGAAGGGCTGGTCTGAGTATTTCAGAAACTGCTGATCTACTGGGATTTTCACGCACAACCATCTCTAGGGTTTACAGAGAATGGTCCGAAAAAGAAAAAATATCCAGTGAGCGGCAGTTCTGTGGGCGGAAATGCCTTGTTGATGCCAGAGGTCAGAGGAGAATGGCCAGACTGGTTCGAGCTGATAGAAAGGCAACAGTGACTCAAATAACCACCCGTTACAACCAAGGTAGGCAGAAGAGCATCTCTGAACACACAGTACGTCGAACTTTGAGGCAGATGGGCTACAGCAGCAGAAGACCACGCCGGGTGCCACTCCTTTCAGCTAAGAACAGGAAACTGAGGCTACAATTTGCACAAGCTCATCGAAATTGGACAATAGAAGATTGGAAAAACGTTGCCTGGTCTGATGAGTCTCGATTTCTGCTGCGACATTCGAATGGTAGGGTCAGAATTTGGCGTCAACAACATGAAAGCATGGATCCATCCTGCCTTGTATCAACGGTTCAGGCTGGTGGTGGTGGTGTAATGGTGTGGGGAATATTTTCTTGGCACTCTTTGGGCCCCTTGGTACCAATTGAGCATCGTTGCAACGCCACAGCCTACCTGAGTATTGTTGCTGACCATGTCCATCCCTTTATGACCACAATGTACCCAACTTCTGATGGCTACTTTCAGCAGGATAATGCGCCATGTCATAAAGCTGGAATCATCTCAGACTGGTTTCTTGAACATGACAGAGTTCACTGTACTCAAATGGCCTCCACAGTCACCAGATCTCAATCCAATAGAGCATCTTTGGGATGTGGTGGAACGGGAGATTCGCATCATGGATGTGCAGCCGACAAATCTGCGCCAACTGTGTGATGCCATCATGTCAATATGGACCAAACTCTCTGAGGAATGCTTCCAGCACCTTGTTGAATCTATGCCACGAAGAATTGAGGCAGTTCTGAAGGCAAAAGGGGGTTCAACCCGTTACTAGCATGGTGTACCTAATAAAGTGGCCGGTGAGTGTATATTCTTTTTTCACCACCTCCCTTGTGAATCACCATGCATTCAAACACGCTCAGCTGAAGCTAGGTTTGGCAGCAGAACTTGTGCAACTTTCCAACGCTCGTTGGGCATGTCGGCTACAATCAATCAATGCAGTGCTTCAGACCTTACCTGCCATATTTGAATGTCTGACTGTCATCGGGTCTCCCATGGCCACTGGAATCAAAGCAAAGCTATCGATGTTCTCAACCATCTATGCTCTGTTGATGTTTCAGACACTTCTGTCCATCACTGAAGGACTCCATAAACTCCTTCAGAAGGAGACGTTAGACCTGGCAGAAGCGCTGATTGGCAAAGATGCTGTGTGCGACACTCTTAAAGGTAAACGCACTGATGCGTTTGCCACAGAAATGTTCGAGAGAACCAAGGCTCTGTGCCTCACACATGACATTCCAGAACCACATGCCAGGAAAAGACAGAAACAGAGAAAAATGGCAGATTATGTGTGTGAGACAACTGTTGGTTTGCGCACTGAATTAGTGAACTCTGAGGTCTTTTAAGAGAGATTTGCTTTTCCCATGTTTGGATAGGATGGTTGGTGAACTTGAACAAAGGTTTTCGAGTGTAGATGCAGGGCTCCTTAAAGGAATACAGGCACGCAGCCCTAAATCTGAAAACGTCTTGAATGAAGTGAATTTGAAAGAGCTTGCTGTGCACTATAATATTGACCTGAAAACAGAGGAGGTCCTTGTTGCCAGAAACTTTCTTGCTCGCAAAGCAGATGCTGGGTATACACCCCAAGATATGCTAGCTGTACACAATCTCTTCAGCGCAGACATGTTCCCGTCTCTGAAAGAAGTCCTCCAAGTTCCTCTGACCGTGCCTGTTAGTAGCTGCTCATGTGAGAGGTCCTTTTGCGCCGACTGCACACCTGGCTGCGTAAAACAATGGGGCAGACAAGGCTTCATAACCTTGCAGTCATGGCTATCGAAAATGGCCTAGTTAGTCAGCTGAATGACAACAAAGTCATAGACCGTTTTGCCACTCTGAAAATTAGGGCCCGTTTACACGAGGACGCTGTCGGGTAAAAACGACTAAATATTTTATCAGAAGTGCCTTTCGTTTACACGAGGACGGCGTTTCCAAGGCTGAAAAACGGATAAAATTGAAAACGCCTTCCAGAGTGGATAAGTTAAAAACAGCCCCCGTTGCATATCCGTCTAAACTACCCAATACGCGAAACTCTGCTCGGATCTGCTCACGTCGGGTACGCGTTTACGTCATACATATGTCATATACTGCACATGCCAGCCCGGGAAGTAAGAAAGTAAGTAAAAAAGTAAGAGCATGTCTGATTACATCGATCCAACGGACCTTCAAGCTGCTCTGTGTTTTAATGCAGTAGATGTGTTTTCCTGCTCACCCGCCCGGCTGGAGCTCCTCAGTTTGGTGTCGCCAAGTTACACACGCACGCGCCGCCTATTCAAGCCGCTCGTGAAACCATAAACCCGAGACTGAAAACAAAACTAGCAGCCGAACGGGTTTATTTTGCTGAGATGGACACTGCCTTTTCTCTTCTTCACCGAAACAAGAGTGAGTGTTACTTAATAAAGGCAGATTAAAAGAGTTTCGGTTTGCTCCTGCTCCTCCCTCGAGCACTACAGTACCTCAGCCGGACCGGTGTTCTGTAAAGTTCTCATACAGACCGTTTTATTATTCAAAACAAGTCATTACAAATTATTTGACTCGGCCAAAGACTCGACCAATACGCACAAAACATAAAAATCGGCAAATGCGTGAAATTCTCACCGATTTTCTATCAGCCCAGCTGATCGGTGGGACAAAACTACTGTTGAATTTTCCTACCCTCCTGGATTTCGCGCATGCGTAGTAGGCTTGGTAGGATAACTTGACAGAACAGCGGCACAGATGTGCAGATCAGACAAGACAGAAGACGTTGCGCATGCGTGCAGACATAGCGGAGACATTTATGCGTCACCGTGTAGACACAGATTTCCTCCTTGAAAACGGTCGTGTAGACGCGGAAAAAAGTGAGAACGAAAACGGACTTTTGCATTTTTGTTTTATACCGTCCCCGTGTAAAGTGGGCCTTAGAAGGCACTCTTTGATGCTTCCACCCACAAAGTTTGTCTTAAGTCGTTCAAGTGGGTTTACTGATCCATTTCGAATAGTGATGGGAACAGATTGTTATCTGTATAGTTATAAGTTGTACTATCTCCTGGATAGTTTTCATATACTGTTAATTTAATTTTACTTAATCTGTTAAATTGACATTTCCTTTGTTTCATAACACATCACTGCTATTTGCCTTAAAACTTGTCAGCAGACTAATGTGAAAAAGTCTCAAGGATATCCTTCTTTGTGATGATGCTATTGTCTGTTGTCTACTGTCTATTTATGACAACTTGTATTTTAGGTTAAACTGTAGGTTATGAGCAAATCCATCAAAGACAGCCGTTTTTTTGTAATTTTCTCACATGTAGTAGACATACAAAGAAATTATAACTATGTTTCTCACTGTGCCAGGTGTAGACAAAGACATGCCAAAGTATACAGGGGACACACACACATAAACAGGGTTATTGCAAAGCAGCAGAGGGTGTATTGCAAAGTCATGTAAAGTAAATGGTGCAAAAGGTATAGTGCAAGTAATGTGGTAGACATATGGGGGGGTTTGAGACCAATAGGGTGTTCACACGGCACATATTTGCATCGATGCTGCACCGATGTATTTTGTTGCGATATATCTTACACCGGTGTAAATTTTGCGCAGCGTTCACACGTCACAACCCTGCTTACTAGAGAGAAGCGTGTTAGCACCGGTGCAGCCCCAACTTGCGGTCACACGGCAGTTTCTGCGACCGTGCAATAGTAGCAAAAACTTTATTACTATCGTTTCCTTTGATAGTAATAAAGTTTTGATATCATTTCCTTTTATTACTCTCTCTCTCATTATCTCTAGCCGCTTTATCCTTCTACAGGGTCGCAGGCAAGCTGGAGCCTATCCCAGCTGACTACGGGCGAAAGGCGGGGTACACCCTGGACAAGTCGCCAGGTCATCACAGGGCTGACACATAGACACAGACAACCATTCACACTCACATTCACACCTACGGTCAATTTAGAGTCACCAGTTAACCTAACCTGCATGTCTTTGGACTGTGGGGGAAACCGGAGCACCCGGAGGAAACCCACGCGGACACGGGGAGAACATGCAAACTCCGCACAGAAAGGCCCTCGCCGGCCCCGGGGCTCGAACCCGGACCTTCTTGCTGTGAGGCAACAGCGCTAACCACTACACCACCGTGCCGCCCCCTTTTATTACTATCATTTCCTATCATTATTACTATCATTTGCGATAGTAATAATGCGGAAATTAAATATGCGCATGCGTGAAAATGTACTTCCTTTTCCCGGTTGTCATGGCATCACCAAGCGCCGGGAAAACAACGTGGATGAAGACACCAGTGTTGCCAGATACTGCTGATGTTTTCCATCCCAAAATATGTTCAAATCCACCAAAATGCACTTAAAACTGCCCAATCTGGCAACACTGGAAGACACGTAGTTCTGTTGTTGTTGATATTCGCCATTTTGGAAGCGCAAAATACCAGGATGCAAATTATGCAATGCCCGTATGTAATCAACTCTCCTCACGCGTAGCGAGTCTACCCCTGTAGCGTTCAGACGTCCCATTTTATATCGGTGCTGCCCTGCAAACTAGCATTTACTCCGGAGTAAATTTCTTAAACCACCTCCCGAGCAGGGTTAGACTTGCACCGGTTTAAGCAGCTTTCAGGGGCTACACCGGTATAACTTTGTACCGTGTGAACGCTCTACCGGGGCAGCCCCGGTGCTACACCGGAGTAAAAGTTGCTGTGTGAACACCCCTCAAGTTTTCATTCCTGGCTTAATGGCAGCATAGTGGTGCAGATTTCTAGTTTCCTGGCAGGCTATGGGTGGGGGGGGGTATGAAGATGTTGGTAAATCTGGTGGTTAGAGAACATAGTCTTCTGTAGAATGTTTACATGATGATTTGTGAAGCATTTGCCCTCTTCAGTTTGCGCAGGAATGCATGACACCTACCATTGTTTTGTTTTTTTCACATTTTTGTAGTTTAGCTGGTGAAGTTGCTTCAGCAAGCAATTAAATGATGAAAGCAATTTTAAAATAGAATAGAAATGGTGGGAAGTGTGTCCCCAAGGTGTGATGCTCTTGAAATAATGAATTGATTGACAGCCTTAGTAGGTGCTCTGAAAAATGTTCGGCGCGCGCTGCGCGCGCACAATACCTTTTCTCCTCTGGGTGCTAAGCTACCCCTGTCTCTCAAACCTAGTGACGTCCCTGGACGGCGCTGATATTTCACGTTTGAAATCTCGCGGATAAGCGACGCCTGCCATGGACCAAACGAACTACGTTCAACACGGTTAAAAACCGAAAAGGCCGAGAAGTGTAATATAATATGCCAATATGAGTCACGATGTAAGGTTAATAAAAAAAACAAAACGCAATTGAATAACACGTTAATTAAGAAATAAAACGAGTTTAAAAATGACTTCAGTTCTCCTTTAAGTCTGAGTGAAAAATACTGTAGCGAGCGTGCAGCGTGGAAGAAGAGTCTGGAGACGGACATCTGAAGCTCGGCGCACACGGGCGATTTTCCGTGTGACTTTTGGATGCAAGTTTCCCTTCTCGTGTGCGCGTTATCTGCGACCAGTGGGCGATTTGGGGAAGGGGATGCAAGTCACGTGGAAATCACATGACTACTGCATGGGCAGGGATTAGTTTAGCCTTTGGAGGTGATCATTATCGTGAAGACACGCAGATGCGGTGATATATCTGCAACAAGTCGGCAACTGGCGAATTATTATTTTTTGTCGCAGAATATCAAGCATGTTTATCTGTCATAAGCAAAAAAAAAAAAAAAAGCCATCGCAGATATCTGCACACGAAGCGATTTTTCGCTTGTATTAAAAAGTTGCGTGACGGAAAATTGCCTCTGTGCGCCGGGCTTTAGTTTTTCAGTTGTTAGCCTTTGCTACTGGCTTGACTGCTTTATTAGTATTCACTAACACCTACTGATGAATGCTACACCGGCTGGAACATGACTTCACTGCTGTACTGACTCGCGGTTAAGCTCGCGTTGGCCTTCGAGAAGGCCTAGGTCGATAAATTTTTGGTCCTGCTGACTATAAATTAAAATCTGATCCGAACCAATGAGTGAGCACGTCTAAACTTTTCTCAGCCTAGAGACAACAAAAACAATCTCCTCTTATCGGATAACTCAATTTTAATGTTTTCAGGACAGTAGTCCTTTCATTTCTGAAGCACATTTGATAGAAAACGAGGCTGAGTTAGAAGAGAATAATTATACATTAAAAAAAAAAAGAAATTAAAGATAAAATTTGAATTGATTATACAGTTAGGTCCATAAATATTTGGACAGAGACAACATTTTTCTAATTTTGGTTCTGTACATTACCACAATGAATTTTGAACAAAACAATTCAGATGCAGTCGAAGTTCAGACTTTCAGCTTTAATTCAGTGGGTTGAACAAAATGATTGCATAAATATGTGAGGAACTAAAGCATTTTTTAAACACAATCCCTTCATTTCAGGGGCTCAAAAGTAATTGGACAAATTAAATAATTGTAAATAAAATGTTCATTTCTAATACTTGGTTGAAAACCCTTTGTTGGCAATGACTGCCTGAAGTCTTGAACTCATGGACATCACCAGACACTGTGTTTCCTCCTTTTTAATGCTCTGCCAGGCCTTTACTGCAGCGGTTTTCAGTTGCTGTTTGTTTGTGTGCCTTTCTGTCTGAAGTTTAGTCTTTAACAAGTGAAATGCATGCTCAATTGGGTTGAGATCAGGTGACTGACTTGGCCATCCAAGAATATTCCACTTCTTTGCTTTAATAGACTCCTGGGTTGCTTTGGCTTTATGTTTTGGGTCATTGTTCATCTGTATTATGAAACGCCGACCAATCAGTTTGGCTGCATTTGAGCACACAGTCTGTCTCTGAATACCTCAGAATTCATCCGGCTGCTTCTGTCCTGTGTCACATCATCAATAAACACTAGTGACCCAGTGCCACTGGCAGCCATGCATGCCCAAGCCATCACACTGCCTCTGCCGTGTTTTACAGATGATGTGGTATGCTTTGGATCATGAGCTGTACCACGCCTTTGCCATACTTTTTTCTTTCCATCATTCTGGTCAAGGTTGATCTTGGTTTCATCTGTCCAAAGAATGTTCTTCCAGAACTGTGCTGGCTTTTTTAGATGTTTTTTAGCAAAGTCCAATCTAGCCTTTTTATTCTTGAGGCTTATGAGTGGCTTGCACCGTGCAGTGAACCCTCTGTATTTACTTTCATGCAGTCTTCTCTTTATGGTAGATTTGGATATTGATACGCCTACCTCCTGGAGAGTGTTGTTCACTTGGTTGGCTGTTGTGAAGGGGTTTCTATTCACCATGGAAATTATTCTGCGATCATCCACCACTGTTGTCTTCTGTGAGTGTCCAGGTCTTTTTGCATTGATGAGTTCACCAGTGCTTTCTTTCTTTCTCAGGATGTACCAAACTGTAGATTTTGCCACTCTTAATATTGTAGCAATTTCTCGGATGGGTTTTTTCTGTTTTCGCAGCTTAAGGATGGCTTGTTTCACCTGCATGGAGAGCTCCTTTGACCGCATGTTTTCTTCACAGCAAAATCTTCCAAATACAAGCACCACACCTCAAATCAACTCCAGGCCTTTTATCTGCTTAATTGAGAATGACATAATGAAGGAATTCCCCACACCTGCCCATGAAATAGCCTTTGAGTCAACTGTCCAATTACTTTTGGTCCCTTTAAAAACAGGGTGGCACATGTTAAGGAGCTGAAACTCCTAAACCCTTCATCCAATTTTAGTGTGGATACCCTCAAATGAAAGCTGAAAGTCTGGACTTTATGTCCATGTCCATCATATACAGTGGGGCAAAAAAGTATTTAGTCAGTCACCAATTGTGCAAGTTCTCTCACTTAAAAAGATGAGAGAGGCCTGTAATTTTCATCATAGGTACACTTCAACTATGAGAGACAGAATGGGGGGAAAGAATCCACGAAATCACATTGTAGGATTTTTAATGAATTAATTGGTAAATTCCTCGGTAAAATAAGTATTTGGTCACATACAAACAAGCAAGATTTCTGGCTCTCACAGACCTGTAACTTCTTCTTTAAGAGGCTCCTCTGTCCTCCACTCATTACCTGTATTAATGGCACCTGTTTGAACTCGTTATCAGTATAAAAGACACCTGTCCACAACCTCAAACAGTCACACTCCAAACTCCACTATGGCCAAGACCAAAGAGCTGTCAAAGGACACCAGAAACAAAATTGTAGACCTGCACCAGGCTGGGAAGACTGAATCTGCAATAGGTAAGCAGCTTGGTGTGAAGAAATCAACTGTGGGAGCAATTATTAAAAAATGGAAGACATACAAGACCGCTGATAATCTCCTTCGATCTGGGGCTCCATGCAAGATCTCACCCTGTGGGGTCAAAATGATCACAAGAACGGTGAGCAAAAATCCCAGAACCACATGGGGGAACCTAGTGAATGACCTGCAGAGAGCTGGGACCAAAGTAACAAAGGCTACCATCAGTAACACACTACGCCGCCAGGGACTCAAATCCTGCAGTGCCAGACGTGTCCCCCTGCTTAAGCCAGTACATGTCCAGGCCCATCTGAAGTTTGCTAGAGAGCATTTGGATGATCCAGAAGAGGATTGGGAGAATGTCATATGGTCAGATGAAACCAAAATAGAACTTTTTGGTAAAAACTCAACTTGTCGTGTTTGGAGGAGAAAGAATGCTGAGTTGCATCCAAAGAACACCATACCTACTGTGAAGCATGGGGGTGGAAACATCATGCTTTGGGGCTGTTTTTCTGCAAAGGGACCAGGACGACTGATCCGTGTAAAGGAAAGAATGAATGGGGCCATGTATCGTGAGATTTTGAGTGAAAACCTCCTTCCATCAGCAAGGGCATTGAAGATGAAACGTGGCTGGGTCTTTCAGCATGACAATGCTCCCAAACACACCACCTGGGCAACGAAGGAGTGGCTTCGTAAGAAGCATTTCAAGGTCCTGGAGTGGCCTAGCCAGTCTCCAGATCTCAACCCCATAGAAAATCTTTGGAGGGAGTTGAAAGTTCGTGTTGCCCAGCGACAGCCCCAAAACATCACTGCTCTAGAGGAGATCTGCATGGAGGAATGGGCCAAAATACCAGCAACAGTGTGTGAAAACCTTGTGAAGACTTACAGAAAATGTTTGACCTCTGTCATTGCCAACAAAGGGTATATAACAAAGTATTGAGATGAACTTTTGTTATTGACCAAATACTTATTTTCCACCATAATTTGCAAATAAATTATTTTAAAATCAGACAATGTGATTTTCTGGATTTTTTTTCTCATTCTGTCTCTCATAGTTGAAGTGTACCTATGATGAAAATTACAGGCGCCTCTCATCTTTTTAATTGGGAGAACTTGCACAATTGGTGACTGACTAAATACTTTTTTGCCCCACTGTAACTATAACTTGAATATGTTTCAGTAAACAGGTAAAAAAACAAAATTTGTGTCAGTGTCCAAATATATATGGACCTAACTGTATGTTTGCGCCTTCTGTGAACACCAAGGAGGCCCTGATGGTTCCTTTCTGATGTAAATTAAGAGAATGTTTTAATGATATGGGCGTGTCACCACAAAATGAGTCCAGTTAGTCGTAGTTTAAAAAAAAATTGTTTTATTGGATAATCTAAATCTAAAGTTAGTTATCTTTACGAGTCATTTGTTAAATTTGGTGGAGCCGATCTTGAGATATTAGTGAAAAGGTTTAAGGTATGATCAACGTACCAGAAAATCAGCTGGAAACTTTGAAGTTAATACACAATTATTTGGCCGATGAAGTCATAATGTTTTACAGTAGGATATTTTGGTGATGGATACATTTATATGTAAAGTATTTAAAGCAAAATTGTGGGTCCGTCACACTCTGCTACACTGGACTCCTTTTGTGGCGACAACTATTTCACAATTATTCGCCGAAGGTGAAGTCAAGGTTATTAATCACTGATCTTCACCAAGCCTGAGATGGGTAATTGTTTTTAGTATAAATGCACAGGTGATTTATTTAAAAAAAAAAAACTTATTTCAAGTGACTTGTGTCACATTGTTGTGAAATCGATAAAGTGAATCCCATCTTAACTTTCAATAGTTCTAGACCAAACTTCAGAGCATCTTTAATTTTAGGAACAGCGTTTTCTTTCATCATTTGTAATTCTTCCTCACTTACCGTGACCGAGCAATCGGCCGCCATTTTGCCGAGTCGCTCATCGAGCGATAGTTGGAATTTCTTGACCAATCAGACTGCACGAGTTCCTGTTTATACTAAATGTAATTCTAAAAGAAATATTTAACACTGCATTTCATGTCATTTGGTGTTTATTGAAAACAAGTAATAAATAAGTGCTTTCAGGTCAATGTTCAGAAGAACGAGTGTCCATTTCAGCCAGCACCAGGTGAGTCTTCCTTCGCCCGCTATAAATTACTCTGTGAATAGAACTTTTTACAGTAAATGTTTATTGGGGGGGGGTTTGCTAGAATAATATTAATGTGATACCAATGACACTTCATAACTGTAGTGAAAAGTAATTGCACCATATTTACACAAGAGAATTATTGGTTATTCAGTACAAAAATACCTTTTATTAGTCACAATTTGAATAGTTCGCTGGTTATTGTATTGAGAGTGACCCGTATCATCTTGGGCGGCTCGTTGACTGCGAAATGCCTCTGTAGGGTTTGAGATGGAGCTTTTGGAGATGTAGAGCACTTGGTGTCCCAATGTAAACTGGTTATTAACCTTCTGAAATGAAAGTTAAAAAAAAAAATCTGTAGTAATAACGTGCTTTAACGTGTAGCTTGAGGTTTTAGCCAAAACTAGCTCGAGTGTTGCTATGGTAACGGTGCATGTGTGGCAGTGCGAGGCGATTTTTTCCTTTTCCAATATCGATACACAAAGCTCTCTCAATCCCAACCCCCAGAGTGTAGAGGTAAACGTTTTTCTGAACCTTCGAGACGGACGGGATTCGTCCGTGTTTTGCGTTCCCAGATTGAAAGCGAATGCTTTTCCTTCATCTTCATGCCGGTTTGCTCCGTGCTCAAAGGCCCTGCTGTGTGACCCCTGTCCCTATTTTAATCTCCGTCGTAAAACCGCACCCATTTAGATTACAGAGCTGACGTTCACATTCAGGTGTCTCTTCAAGTTATCTACGATACAGAGCTTCAGCAGCCTGATATGGTGGCCAGCACTGTTGTCTTACAGTAGGAAGGTTCCAAGTTCGAACCCCATGGCCGACAAGGGTGTGGAGTTTCCTCTGGGGTTGTACAAGACAGTGCAGACTTGGCGCTGGTTCTAAGCCCGGATAGATTTGAAGGCCCAGTGTGAAAAACTGGTTATTAACCTTCTGAAAATAATTATTAATAAATCTGTAGCAAAAACAAAATGGCAACATGACACAGAGTACAAAAATGCACTGCTACTCCAGTAATACAAATTCCTTAAACAAAAACCGTACCCGAAGAATAATCACCCGTATATAAATAAAGGCAACGGTGGAATGTTTTCAGTATCTTGACATGCTCTAGCTTGCTTCTGACATGTATACCTGCTTCTCAGACTTGCCTTGGACATTACCTACAGGCTGCAGCACCACTTTATATAACCTCTACCAGATTATAGATTGAGTTCTACCTGCTGCATTACACTACACTCCCGAGCCTCCGTGTGCAGGAAAAATAAACCACGGTGAACTTGGACTGAGGGATCTTGCTGTAAATCTGACATTAAATGTGTGTATAACCCAAAATGGTTCATTTTCCAGGCACTGACTACAGATGATCCAGAACGTCGAGATTATTGGCGAATGTTGCGCAAAAACTGCGCTCGCATGATCGACACACTTTCACTACAACTCGAAATGTCATTATGCGGTGATGAGCGGTAAACGTACGGGTGGTATCTCATTGGGCTGCGACAACAATTGTGATAAAATACACAAATTGGCGACAATTTTCACATATTTTGTCGCGGCCCAGTGAGATACACTTGCGACGGCTTGGCGACACCAGCGACTATTTCGAGGGAAATTGAGAAGCCCCGCAAATGACGTTCGCAATTTGGTGCAGCCCAGTGAGATACTGGCTTATCCCGTAGGGGGCGCTCATGAGGCGATTATTCGTTTGTTACTGGATCAGCCGGCGAAAACAAACGGTGCAGTATATCGTACGCGTTCTGTAAACGGAGCACGTGGTACAAAAATCCCATGGCACGACAAATATAACTTAAGAAATCGTAAGCAAATAGCCATTGAAGTAGCGTTTAAGTTTAATACAGAGCTTATATTTTGGAAAAGATCTGACTAGTAGTCTTATGTCTATCTCCTAGGTTGTGGCTTGGGTACTTTGCAGATCATAACCACGTGTTTTGCAGGGTTTCATTTGGCTCTTGAGAACTAGGGCTGTGCTCACGATTTTCGGGGGTACGATACGATATCGTTTACTCACTTGAAAATCCCATATACACTTGTGTTCAAAATAATAGCAGTCCAACACGACTAACCAGATCAAATCACTGTTTTTGGTGGAAATTATATTACTACATGGCAAATAATTTACCAGTAGGTGTAGTAGAGTCATAGAAAACCAACAGACCCAACATTCATGATATGCATGCTCCTGAGTCTGTGTAATCGAATAATTAAGTGAAAGGGGCGTGTTCAAAATAATAGCAGTGTGGAGTTTAATTAGTGAGGTCATTCATTGTCAATCAGGTGGCCCTAATTTAAGGATGAAGCCAGCACATGTTGTACATCCATTTCTCTCTGAAAACCTGAGAAACATGGGTCGTTCCAGACATTGTTCAGAAGAACAGCATGCTTCGATTAAAACGTTGATTGGAGAGGTAAACCGTATACTGTAAAGAAGTGCAGAAAATGATGGGCTGCTCGGCTAAAATGATCTCCAGTGCTTTAAAATGGACAGCAAAGCCAGAGAGGCGTGGAAGAAAACAGAAGACTACCATTCGAATGGATCAAAGAATAGCCAGAATGGCAAAGACTCAGCCAATGATCAGCTCCAGGGTGATCAAAGACGGTCTGAAGTTACCTGTGAGTACTGTGACAATCAGAAGATGCCTGTGTGAAGCTAATCTATCGGCAAGAAGCTCCCGCAAAGTTCCACTGTTAAAAAAAAAAAAGACGTGCTGAAGAGGATACAATTTGCCAAAGAACACATCGACTGGCCTAAAGAGAAATGGAAAAACATCTTGTGGACTGATGAAAGTAAAAATGTTCTTTTTGGGTCCAAGAGCCGCAGACAGTTTTTCAGACAACCCCCAAACACTGAATTCAAGCCACAGTACACTCTGAAGACAGTGAAGCATGGTGGTGCAAGCATCATGATATGGGGATGTTTCTCTTACTGTGATGTTGGGCCCATTTATCGCATACCAGGGATCATGGATCAGTTTGCATATATCAGAATACTTGAGGAGGTCATGTTGCCTTATGCTGAAGAGGAAATGCCCTTGAAATGGGTGTTTCAACAAGACGACGACCCCAAACACACCAGTAAGTGAGCAGCATCAGGGTTCAAGACCAACAAAATGAAAGTTATGGAGTGGCCAGCCCAATCCCCGGACCTTAATCCGATAGAAAACTTGTGGGGTGACATCAAAAATGCTGTTTCTGAGGCAAAACCAAGAAATGCAGAAGAATTGTGGAATGTTGTCAAATCATCCTGGGCTGGAATACCTGTTCACAGGTGCCAGAAGTTCTCAGAAACCGTGGTTATGCAACTAAATATTAGTTTAGTGATTCACAGGAATGCTAAATCCTTAAGATTTTTTCAGTTTATACAGTCAATATTTGGAGTTTGTAATGAAAAATGCAGACACTGCTATTTTTTTGAACAACCCAATGTTCATTTTTCTTCATGTTTTGATGTAGAATATAATGTGCAGTGTTCCCAATGCATGGAAATAAAAACTATTAAAGGATTTTGAGCTTTACTCACATTTTTAAACACACTATTATTTTGAACACAACTGTATTTCATGCATATCTCCCGGTTCTGTAGCAGGTTGTCATCAATTTTCACTTGATTTAAAGCATGTTTCATGCCAGAAATCGACGCTTGCAACCTGTTCCAACCAAAAACGTTTTTATTTACAAATGGCGCTTCCAGTTACTCAGGGCATGCGCACTAGAAATTAGGCACTCTGCTACAGACGCTGCTAATTACGTCCCCCATGTCTCCATGGCCTTGTCGCGAGACTCATTGATTGAATAATTTTGGCGCCAAACGTATTTGCGCCCTCTGCTTACAATACATTAAAAGACATCGTTTAACTCGATATATATGGTACGATATCGTAAGCAACTGATGGCAAACGAGCACAGCCCTACTGAGAACCCTGATACTCAGCATTAGTGGCCCCTTTAGTAGGAACGTGTTTTTGCGCTGCAGGAGTGGAACCCAAGGTGGTTTTCTGCCTACCACAGTTGTAAAGAGTGATACGAGTTACTATATCCTTCCTTCTCTCCCCCCCCCCCAAAAAAAAAACAAAAAACCTTGAACCATGAATCTGGGCCTCTCTTAGCCACAAGGCATTTGTCCCCACTCCTCTCTGTAAACCCCAGGAGATGAGCAGCAGTTTCTGAAATGCTCAAACCAACACCCATCACACGTCTTCCCAGTCTGATGTTTGAAGTGAACATTAACTGAAGCTCTTGATTTGTAGCTGCATAAAACAGCAGGAGGATGTATGGGTGTTGTACACGTACTAAGAATGTTCAGTCCAGCTGGTCTACTTCAGATCAAATATTACTGCACTTTAAAAGAGAGTCGCCTGATGTATATCTGACTGTTCACATTATTTACATTCTTTCGTGCATCTTATCGCCTGATGACCCGTATCAACTTGTATAGCTTTTCGCCATGTCTTAAGAACTTGTAGATATGAACACATGTGGCTGGTCGTAACCCGAAGAAAAGCCACTGCTCGAAAGATCTGCTCCGGTCCCATACTCGTTCGACTGGTCGTGGCAAAGTTCGCTGCTTGCAGAGCTTTCCAGCATGTTCTTGGAGCAGTCGGAGAGCTCGTCACTGTAGGCAGCGGAGCTTTCTTGTGAGCAGGGAATACTGTCTAGGGGGGTTATCACAGTCGGTATGATGTTGACGATCATGGGGTCCAGCTCTGGGTCGACAGGTATGAACAGGGAAGTGCGTGGCTTCTTCTTATCCTCCTGTTAATGCAGAAAAGAATTTAGCACAGGGCGGAAAAAAAAATAAAGTGTGACACGCCAAGAATGTAGAACAGCAAGTCTGCCAGTGTCTCTCACAATCGCTGTGGTATAGTTTGTACTTTCGACTGATTCATTCTGATGTCAGTATTTATGCTAGAGCTAGGTGAATGTCATACACCGCATTAACATCGATTCTCTCATTACAACGAGGATATATTCGGCAGCAAGAAAGAGAACGGTCAGTTCTTGAAGTTGATGTGTTGGAAGCAGGAAAAATGGGCGAGCGTAAGGATCTGAACGACTTTGACAAGGGCGAGATGACTGGGTTTGACTGAGAATCTCCAAAATGGCACATCTTGTGGCGTATGCAGTGGTTAGTACCGACCAAAAGTGCTCCAAGGATCCAAAGGACAACCGGTGAACTGGCGACAGGGTCATTGATTTGCACGGGGCACGAAGGATAGCCCAATCCTACAGAAGAGCACAAACTGCTGAAAAAGTGAATCCTGACACCTTTCTGTTTCAGCCACATTAACTTTTTCAGCAGTTTGTGCTCCAGTAGCTCTTCTGTGGGACTGGAACATATGGGCCAACCTTCGACACTGCCGCCGGTTCACCAGTTGTCCTTTGGAGCCTTGGAACACCCCACAAGATGTGCCATTTTGGAGATGCTCAATCAGTCAGACCCAGTCATCTCGCCATCACCGTTTGTCAAAAAGTGCTCGGATCCTTACGCTTGCCCATTTTTCCTGCTTCCAACACATCAACTTCAAGAACTGACTCTTCTCTTTTCTTGCTGCCGAATATATCCCACCCCTTGCCAGGTGCCACTGTATATTGAGGTATTTCACCTGACGTCACAGGGTCACGTGACGCCCCGGTGTCCGCCATTTTGAACGTCAAGCTAGCTAATGTCAACAACAGTAGCTGGTATGTTACTGTAGCAATGTTTACGTTCAGTCATTTGGATGACTGTTAAAACCTTTCAGTCTCAAGTTTTTCCTTTACTGGATTTACTAGTTTACTGAGCTAGCGCGCGCCGGCCGCCAGGGAGCTAGCGCGCGCCGGCCGCCGGGGAGCTAGCGCACGCTAGCTCCCAGCTTGCCCGAGCGCGCTAGCTCAGTAAATACAGTAAAGGAAAAACTTGAGACTGAAAGGTTTTAACAGTCATCCAAATGACTGAACGTAAACATTGCTACAGTAACATACCAGCTACTGTTGTTGACATTAGCTAGTGCTAACAGCTAGCTGCTAGTGCACTGCTACAACACAGACACCAACCCTAATAATACAGTTCTTGGTCATTGCCTGATAACAGCAAATTTATAACGGGCCATGTCTCAACAGACTAAGAAGTTATTTCAATGACATTTTGTTTATCCTGAGGACCGAAAGTAAATGAAAATGTGAACAAACCTTAGCTGTAATAAGACGGCGACCACCGGCTCCAGGGACGACCCGCTGATGTAGGCATGTTACCCAGCCTGACAAAATATTTTTAGGCATCCAAACTCTTGTACGCTTTCAGATCAATACCTGTGTATGGCGATGGGTTTTTAACGACATAGGTATACAGATCATGTGGGCCGAAGTCAGGTAAAGACGAGGGCTTCGTGTACTTCCGTACGTCAGTGAACAATCCTGGTGGAAGCAGGTAAACGTCGTTCTCTAAGCCTGCTAACCTCAATTTTTGCAAATACCTCTCCCTCTGCTCGCCGTGTCGCTGGATAGTGAAGGTGTTTTCTGCATCTCGCTCCTTTTTCTTTTGTCGCCTTCCTCGCATTCAAACTGATTCGAGCCGTGCCGTCCAAAATGGCAGCATCACATGACTTGGTCACGTGGGTGAAATACCTCAATATGGTGGCCCATAAGTGTCGAACACATGACCTATCCAATTCACTCCCGCTAAACCAAAACTCAAGCATAATTAACAAGGACTTTACAGCACGTGTCCATCTGAGACATGGTGAATCTAGTGCCACTTTTATACCAGTGGTTCCCTGACGGTGGGATTTGTTACCCCTGCCTTGTATATTTTGTTGTTTTTACATCTCAAACATCTGATCCAACTCATTTTCAGGAACTGGCATAGATGTATAAAAGCAGGGGTATTCCAGGATCAAGGGTTAGAAATGACTGGTTCAGCTAGTTTCTTGCCTCACTTCCTCTCAGTAAACAGTTAAAAATCAAGCTCTTGTGCACCTGGTTGCGACATCATCTCCTCACAACTTCCCCAGCATTTGGAAACTTTCTTGCGCATCATCGGTATTACTACGAACTGATTACATCAAAACTTACCAGAAATGGTGGGAAGTTGGAAAGGATTTCTTCATTGATGCGCTTTATGACTTTCTTACTGAGAAACACAGTGGCCAATACCAAAATGAGAAACGCTGCAAAAGCCACCGCGACTGGGATGAGGTACACGGTGACAGGTGGACCTGAGGAAGAGCCAAAGTGGAGATAGTAATATAGGATTTGAACAATGAGAATTCAGTCAGTCACTGTTCGCATCAGAACGTGCTCTTACCAGGATGAAGGGTGCCCTCGTAACAGTAACGCTCTTTTGTCACTACCCGAGTTTGTCTGATCCATCCTCCGAGTGTGACGCAATACTTCTTTTGCTCTTTTGGGAATGACACATTGGTTTCACATGTAAGAGACTTGAGGAAACACGATGACATCTGTAAGGAGAAAAAAATGAATGTTATTGACCTGCTGTGTTCTTTGGGGCGACTCAGAGACTGCATGTAGTACTCCACCCTACAACACTGTAAGGTCCCAGGAGCATAAGAACCCATCAAAAACCATTTTTACCAAGAGTGTACCAAATACAATAGCACTGACTGTTTCTAGGTATTAACTGAAAGTAATAATTTAGAAGTTTGTGCAACAAAAAGATTTAATACATACGCTCTTAGAAAAGGTGGTTCTTTGAAGGGTTAACTTGATCCTAAATAGTTCTTGGCTTCTAATGCTACAAGGCCCACTGTTTACAATTTTAAAACAAAGTGCGTTAGCTAGCTAGCTACAGTGGCTACCTTAGATTGAGTACAAATACAAGCCAGATCGAGATGAATTGAATCCTGGACCTTATTCGTATCAAATCTGGATGAACTTTGTCTCTGAGTCAGGAGGTTGTTGGCTCAAACCCCAGCCAAATTGCAAGGATACGAGTGGCAATGCACCATCTAACTGCGTTCCCTTGTGGTAGAGTTTGAGTCCAGCATCCAGGCAGCTACCCCTCATTCACCCCAAAAAGGTCTGGGTAGAAAGGGGTTATGGAGTTTAGAATATGGGAGTACTGGAACGCCCCCCCAATCACCCACATTTTTCAAGTTGACTTGCTAACTTTAGGACTGCAGTTGTCATGAAGAGTTACAACATCAACGAAACTGTCTTCATGTTAAAACTGTTAATGTTATAGTCATGCTGTCTGTTGTTGCCCAAATGAGGGTGGGTTCCCTTTTGAGTCTGGTTCCTCTCGAGGTTTCTTCCTCATGTCATCTGAGGGAGTTTTTCCTTGCCACCGTCGCCACAGGCTTGCTCATTGGGGATAGATTAGGGACAAAATTAGCTCATGTTTTAAGTCGTTCAAATTCTGTAAAGCTGCTTTGCGACAATGTTTATTGTTAAAAGCGCTGTACAAATAAACTTGACTTAACAGTATGGGGACAAAGCAACAACCACTATATTCAGAAGCAGATCGAGATGAATTGAATCCTGGACCTTATTCGTATCAAATCTGGATGAACTTTGTCTCCGAGTCAGGAGGTTGTTGGCTCAAACCCCAGCCAAATTGCACGGATACGAGTGGCAATGCACCATCTAACTGCGTTCCCTTGTGGTAGAGTTTGAGTCCAGCATCCAGGCAGCTGCCCCTTATTCACCCCAAAAAGGTCTGGGTAGAAAGGGGTTATGGAGTTTAGAGTATGGGAGTACTGGAACGCCCCCCCAATCACCCACATTTTTCATCATTCACTCTTTCTCCACCTGATCCATCTCTCCCCTTTTAGTTATGCTGTCATAGTTAGTTGCCGGAGTCCCTGCTTGTACTCAGTGCAATATGTATACTGTTCCTACTTATTCAGGTGACATTGGGCATACCTAACAACCTGTGTTTTCTCCCTCTCCCCCCCCAAATCTGTCCCTCTGAGTTACATGTTGGTCCTGGGATTGAGATGCTGGCCTCTTCTGCCCCTCGGACCTGCTTGATCCATCCTGGTGCCCTGTGTCTGGTTGGAGTTTTATCGCATCGCTCCTGTGGAGGGCGGCCCCATGAGGGTTACACCTGGAGGACGCTCTGGACTCTTACAGTAATGCTTTTATGGCTGAGGACTACAGTTGACTTGCTAACTTTAGGACTGCAGTTGTCATGAAGAGTTACAACATCAACGAAACTGTCTTCATGTTAAAACTGTTAATGTTATAGTCATGCTGTCTGTTGTTGCCCAAATGAGGGTGGGTTCCCTTTTGAGTCTGGTTCCTCTCGAGGTTTCTTCCTCATGTCGTCTGAGGGAGTTTTTCCTTGCCACCGTCGCCACAGGCTTGCTCATTGGGGATAGATTAGGGACAAAATTTAAGTCGTTCAAATTCTGTAAAGCTGCTTTGCGACAATGTTTATTGTTAAAAGCGCTAGAGAAATAAACTTGACTTAACAGTATGGGGACAAAGCAACAACCACTATATTCAGAAGCAAGGTTTTTACCACAAAGACATTGGTGGTGTGAGGCCTTTGTCTTCTAAAGTGGACATCTCATCTCATCATCCGTAGCCACTTTATCCTGTTCTACAGGGTCACAGGCAAGCTGGAGCCTATCCCAGCTGACAGCTGACTACAGGTGAAAGGCGGGGTACACCCTGGACAAGTCGCCAGGTCATCACAGGGCTGACATATAGACACGGACAACCATTCACACCTACGGTCAATTTAGAGTCACCAGTTAACCTAACCTGCATGTCTTTGGACTGTGGGGGAAACCGGAGCACCTGGAGAACATGCAAACTCCACACAGAAAGGCCCTTGCTGGCCACAGGGCTCGAACCTGGACCTTCTTGCTGTGAGGCAACAGTGCTAACCACTACACCACCGTGCCACCTAAAGGGGACATGTGATTTAAAAATAAATAAATTTAAAAAAAAACACCTCGCTTTCAGTGCTTGTCCACATACATTTGGGTATCTGAACCCTACCGACCCACAAACTCTGAAATACGACACCCAAGTCAGTTTCTTTTGTTCTGCCCATTTTGGAAAACATGAGCTTCAACAAGATGGTCAGATTCCGCTCCTATTTCTATCCCTGTGTCCGAAATCGCTCGCTCGTTCACTGCTCCCTATATAGGGAATTACTATATAGAGGACTATATAGTCAATTAATTGGTAAAATGAAAAAACGCTTTCGGACACTAGTCTGTCACACAATTAAAACGTGCCAGATCAGTCGGCTGGTGGGTTTTCAAAATAATAAATCCATATTATACGGCGCGCATTTCCCACGTTAATCAATACAAAAGTACCTGCATCTTTCAGTTCTTTTTCAATCAAGGCTGAATACTTTCTTCTTTGCCGCTGCCTTTTATTAAATCAAATTTGAGACTTGGCAATGCATGATGGGATATATTGCTTTGGTTAGTGACCAGTTGTTACACTACTTTTCGTGATGCATTGTGGGATACTTTGAGTGCACTATATAGGGTGTAAATAATCCTCACTATATAGTGCCCTATATAGTAGCGAGTCAGGAACGATTTCAGACACCGGGTATGTCACAAGCGGAGCTCATTAGAATGATCCCGCCCCCTTAAAGGCAGCTTGAGCACCACTACACTGCGTCGTTACTGTCGCACAATTAAAACGTGCTGGATCAGTCGGCCGGTGGGTTTCCTCAAATCAGCCATTTTGAACAGAGCTGTTTAGAGCGAGAGGGAAACTGTGGGGCTTTAAACTTGTACCATTTTGACCGACGGATGTCCCAGACATTTCATTAAGACCTCAGGGCACTGTGTCAACTTGTGGGGAAAAAGTATAATGTGTGTCACCTTTAACACGAGACAACCTACAAACTCCGTTTAGAGTTTTTCAGCTGAAAAAGGAATGCGAACGGATTTTCTTGGCCCCTACCTTGTTATTGACTGTGTAAGATAGTAGTTCGTTTTCCTGAAGATTGCGTAGAGCAGGCGTTTTTCTATACAGGTGCAAAGGGTTGGTGAAATTTACAAACAACTTCCCGTCTTGAGGAATCAGGCGGACTGGGGGGAACTCGAGGTCACCTGAGAACAGAAAACGGAGGCGGGGTTTATCCTTCAAGCCTTTAGGTGTTGAGAAGAAAAATCAAGATGGTGGGAAAAAAAAAAACCCAAAAATTAACTTACAGGTGATATTTACTAGTTGGTGAGGACTGAAGGAGAATTTTTGTGATTCTGCAAACGTGGACTCCTTGTCGCCGTCTTTGGCCTTCACCTTCACGAAGAAGTGGTTGTACGCCGTATTCTCCAGCAGGTCCGATATGTTGTATCGAGAATTCTTTGTGCGCTTATAATACAATTCACTGCGAGGGATAAAAAGGATGTACAAAGAAGAAAAAAATAAATAAAAGTTTGTGGTCAGCCATTTTCCCTTCAGCAGTTTTAATATTCATACAGTTCCTTATACTGCAAAAGCTGAGGGACAGCATCTTTGAATATTTTTACTGCTCCTATTATAAGATTACAATCAACCAAATACAAGGTTAATAAACAGAGTTCGAGACGTTTGTACTCGTTTTAAGCTTTACACTTTCCCCATTTCTAAAGCTCGATGCATTAAAATGAGCAAAATTATCATCCGCCAATAGAACAAGACTTGAAATTAGCAAATAAAGTAAAAGGTTTCATAATCCTGTATTTGGTTTACGGTAATCTTATAAGGCAAGGCAAGTTTATTTATATAGCACATTTCATACACAGTGGCAGTTCAATGTGCTTTACAGAAGTAAAAGCAAAACAGTAAACAATAGAGAATAAAATTACATAAAATAAATGGGAAGAAATATAATAAGAATTAAACAATAGTAGAAATAAAATAATAAAATGAAGCAGAAGTTCAAATAGGGGGAGGGAGGGAAAAAAAACCAGCAGAATAAAATAGAGTAAAAGTTAAGTAAAATTTGAAACATGCAGAGACTGTAAAAGTACAGATTATAAAACATGTAAAGAAGACAATATTAATTATTTAACAGAAAGCATCTGAAAACAGCTTGGTCTTTAACCTAGATTTGAAGCTTATAAAAGGAAAAATATGAGAAATTATATTCAAGATATCTGCACTTGCTAAGATGTCATTTTTTGCAGTGTATCATTTCAAGAATAATCAAATTAGGCAACTTTATCCTTGGGCTGTTATTTTAAATATGGACAGAAAAAAAAAATCACTGGTATATAACCTTCACAAGTGCAGACACGAGGAGAGCCCTGCAGCACCAGTTCCAAGTAGAAATATCTATCACTCACTCACTCCATCCCTCAATGTGAGGGAGGGAGGGATGGAAAGAGAGTCCATCCCTCACTCACTTTCCTTCCATCCATCCCTCTCTCATTCCTTTGCATGAAGCAAATTCTTCCAAATCACACTTCTCTGCCAGTGGCATTTGCTTTAAACTCTTCTAATAAGCTGTAGAATGATAAAATGGCCCATTCTGACGAAAATCTTCCAACAGAAGGGGTGTTCACACAGCAACTTTTACTCCGGTGTAGCACCGGGGCTGCCCCGGTAGAGCGTTCACACGGTACAAAGTTATAGCGGTGTAGCCCCTGAAAGCTGCTTAAACCGGTGCAAGTCTAACCCTGCTCGGGAGGTGGTTTAAGAAATTTACTCCGGGGTAAATGCTAGTTTGCAGAGCAGCACTGATATAAAATGGGACGTCTGAACGCTACAGGGGTAGACTCGCTACGCGTGAGGAGAGTTGATTACATACGGGCATTGCATAATTTGCATCCTGGTATTTTGCGCTTCCAAAATGGCGAATATCAACAACAACAACTGCGTGTCTTCCAGTGTTGCCAGATTGGGCGGTTTTAAGTGCATTTTGGCGGATTTTAACATATTTTGGGCTGGAAAACGTCAGCAGTATCTGGCAACACTGGTGTCTTCATCCACGTTGTTTTCCCGGCGCTTGGTGATGCCATGACGACCGGGAAAAGGAAGTACATTTTCACGCATGCGCATATTTCATTTCCGCATTATTACTATCGTATAGCACGGTCGCAAAAACTGCCGTGTGAACGCAAGTGGGGCTGCACCGGTGCTAACGCGCTTCTCTCTAGTAAGAAGGTTTGTGATGTGTGAACGCCCCACAAAATTTACACCGGTGTAAGATATATCGCAACAAAATACATCGGTGCAGCATCGATGCAAATATGTGCCGTGTGAACACCCCTATAAAGGGTTTATAAGTAGCATCTCTAAAATCTCTACGGTATGTTGTCACACCTTTTGGGACTGGAAAGTCAAGTGACCAGAGCTTCGACAATCTGAGCATCCGGCTATAGATCCAGCCGAGTGTGTTTTATTCACTCACCCGTGGTTTCCTCTGAGCTCGAACAAGAACTCTGCTTGCTTGCTGAGACCCTGAGCCATCCACTGCACCATGACTCCATAACTATCGCAGGTTACAGACACGTCGAAAGGAGCTGGAACTTCAAGACAGCGAGAGGAAAAATGTCAGTCATGTTACAGGAGTAGAGAATAACACATGATGTGCCGATACACAAGGGGTGTGAATCACAACTCGGTCAATGTTAACCGTTTTTAATTCATGAAAATCCATTTAGAGTGGCTGGTTCAAGTTGTGTTATAGAGGTTCTCTCACTTTCTCTCGAATTTGTTAAAATAAAGACGTTGATTACGGAGAAACCGTAAAGCTCAGCACCTTGCATGCTTAAAAGAACGCCTTCATCTCTGACACACAGCCAGCAAAACACTGATGTGCTCGGTGAGATCATCAAGAGGCCTTTGGCATGTACGATACTCCACACAGCACCACTGCAGCCTGCTCTAAAGTATTTACACTCAAGTAACGTCATACAGGGACATTTATTCCTCCTAAAACACTGCATGCATCTCAGCAAACAGCTGGATTTGTTCTAGAAACAGGAAAAGAAAATACACCTGCTGCATATCCTGTGAAGAAAAAGAAAATTCGGTTGCATCCTGCGTTTCGTTTCTGTCTGACATCACAGGTAACGTTCTCTCTGGCCAAACAGCAGGAACCCTGCTCTGATGTGCTCCAGCAGCTACACATCACCAGTAGACTCTCAGCTCTTCTTCCTGAATCTCATCAATTCATTCGGAATTGTTCTCTCTCTCTTCGTACACCATGTCTGAATATTGGGTTCAGGATTCAATTTCCTCATGATATTATTGAAAAAAAAAAGTATTGTGAATCAAATGCAACATTTAGTTTTATCATCAACTTGCATTCTTTTTTTTTTTCCACATTTGTAAATGGAGTAAAATATAAAATCGCCTATTAAACAAATATTCCCTTTATTAAAAAAGTTTAACAAATAGGCTCTCTCTTAATAAACTTTTGAACATTTATACTACCTCTATTTGCTTCTCTTTTCTTGATCTTTCAGCAGTCTGTTAAGAGCGAGCTTGAATTTCTTGTTAAATTGATTTGTACCCAATCACACAACAGCTTTCCACTTTTAGATCTGTTTTTGTGTGTTTTCACAACATCAGAGCTGTGTTACTTCCACCTACGGTGAAGGCACATGTATTCCTGTTATACTGTGCCTTATCTTATTGTGGTAAAGGTATTATTAGCTACTTATTAACCTTGCTTGCGAGGCCTTTACGGGAAAATATCAGACCGAGGTCTTGACAGTACGGACCGAGCCGGTCCGTATTGTCAAGACCTCGCAAGCGAGGTTAATAAGGAGTTTATTATATGGCTTTTTAAAAATTTCTAAGGTTAAAATAGACGCTCGTTATAATATGACGTGACTGAAAGCAGCGTCACGCCTCATTTGTAACGTAGTTGAGTCATGCATGCAGAATAAACTGCTCGCGGTTTTAAAATGGCGCTTTCTGAATGCTCTTTGTTGCTCATTTCCTGAATAACTCCGTGACTCGATTGATTTTCAGTTCATCTATTTTTTTTTTTGTTTGGTTTGTTTTCTTTCGCAACATTGAAAGCCGGCGCCTTGGAAAGAAAGTCTGTAATCGCCCATGGGCATTACGGGAAAATACTGCTTGCCAAGGAACCAATCAGAGTGCATGATTTTACCGGAAGCAGCTTATGCCATATAAGAACATATTATTGTACTGTACCTCTGCTGTCTGAACAATTAAGAGAAAAACTAAGATTGTGCAGCCTGATGGAGAAAAGTTATCAATTCAAACAGTCAAATTTGTATCGTGATTTATCGTCGCACAATATATCGTCGCACAATATATCGTTACATGCAAAACAAATGTAGGGATGAGAATTTTCCGCGGATCTGCGGAATTCCGAGTTTTTCCCGCTGAAAATGTCATTTTTGTGAAACGTGTAAATCCGTTGAGAAAATTTCGGGGGTGGGGTGGGGGGGTGTAGGGGTCGGCGCGAGGCGAGGCTTGTGGTGGCACAAGCAGGCAGGACCGACCGACCGCCAGCATCTTTCGGCAGCGCTCATCGCAAAATTAGTTGCAGCTATGATAACGGAAATTGTCATCGCTTTCTTCAATATTTATGCTAACGACAACTCACCACGATTTCCGGCAACGTTTTGGTGCTAGTTTCATCTCACTTCTACAATTCACGGAGAAACAAGCTACACGTACACGGTTTTGATCACTTCTTAAGTTTTAGTTATTTTGGTTCGTTTTCAAAGTTACTTCGCTAATATGGCGAAAGTTTTGGACCGCAAAAATGAGCCTCGTGCCAGGGAAATCGATAAATCGAACGGGATAAAGAACCGTTTCCGATGGGCATGGCTCGATAGTAGCGTTACCGTGCAGATAGGGACACAAACTGTGACGACGTGCCTGACGGAACATATCCGAAAAGTGGCCGTGCCGGGAAAGGTTCTGTGTATTCTGTGCTCAGATATGATCAATTATGGAAACAGAGAAGCTAGAAACATCCAGGAGCACATCAAAACAAAAAAGCACAAAGGTACGTTTTACTTAAATTGTCAAAGATAGAGTCAGGAGGAATCTAATATATCGTTATGGTTACCTCCATTATCGCTCACGATATACAGATGTGTCACGGAGTGAGCCGTGACGCTCTCGCGCGCACACACCTCTCACGCAAGCGCACAGGCAGCAATCTGCCAGCAACGTTCAAACATCTTGGCTGACCTGTCGCTGTGAGTTGCACTTCATTTCCATTACTGTTTTCTGTATGGGTCTTACTGGTTTTCAAGCATTTCATACTCCACCGTTTGCCATAGTTTCTAACGAGAGTAGCATTTGTTACAAGTGCAGGGAAAGGCCTACCAGCATTCTAGTAACATTTGTTTGGCTCCACTCATATGTAAAACGCATCACACATTTCTCAGCATTTTCATCTCCCATCTGTTAAGCATTGTCTCTGGTCTAGGAAACACACGTACAAACCGGTTATTTCTAACGTCAAGTTTATTTAGTTCAAGCATTTTTATAACACAAAACAGTTTTTAGTAACTCATCACGCGAACTCCACATACTTCCTGTTTGTTGCGAGAAACCGAGGGACTGTACCATTGGCTTGTTACGGAGGGGTTTCGCGGGTGTTTGGTAGAACGGACTATTTTAACGGGGGTGTTTTACTGGTGTTGGGGAAACGTATTTTACTATGCACTGAAGGGTTTTTGGTTAATGAAAATTATTTTGGATGTTTGTGTATTTTGTGTTTGTTTCTTTAAATTGTTATTTTGTATTTAGGATGTCATTATTTAGTTGATTGATTAATTTTGCAATTAGGGCTCAACTGTGGGCGGGGCTGCGGGTATGTAAGCTCTGCAGTAGCTCCAGAGCCTCAGTTGTGGTTGGAACGTCTTGTTTGAAGGTACTGTGGTTTGGCTGACTAATAGTTTTGTTCAGGGTCTTTTTGATTTAGTCTGGCAAACTTGAAGCCTCTATTTTTGTGTTTTCTTATTTTGTTTGTATAGTTTTCTTTTTGGCAATTTGAACCTTTGGTTGGCGCACTGTAAATATTTGCACTATTTTAAGAAAAGTTTTGAAAATAGAATAAATAAAAATATATATTTTTGGAGGAACAAGTTTTCCGGCTCTCTGTCTGCTCCACCGCCGTCCATCCTTGCAACTTTATTTATAATCTTAAAAGTTTATAAATGTTTTCAAATTCAATGATTGAACGTTTTAAACATTCATATTATTTATATATATTAGTGCTGTCAAAAATGTCGCGTTATTATCGCGTTAACTTGACTCAATTTTAACGGCGATAATTTTTTTTATCGCGAGATTAATGCTCTGTGACATGATGTAGGTTTTTCATAAGCTTTTGAAACTGCCAGGAACTTGGAACAGAGACTTTGCTTAGAAAAACGATAGCAGTTAGACTCTAATGCCACGCCCCGCACAGCCAGAGTCCTCTGCTCTCCCCCGAAGAGCCACGGTGCTCAGCTTAGGTTTCGTTTTCCCATCGGCGGCTCCAGCCCAACTTTGCAGTGGCTGTGACAAGACGTGTTATGCTCTGCAATAAAAAAAATAATAAAATAAAAAAAAAAAACATTGGTACAACCAGTGTTCGAACTATGCCGATATTTTCGGGGGGTCCCTTTTTTTCCCTTGGAGGGGGGGGGGGGGGGGGGGTGCTTGCGCTTGTCTCAGAGCGCGGATCTCCATCGCGCGCTCACTTCGGATATGCAAATGCTTCCCGTTACACACGATTGCTATGTCAATAAACATCATTTTGCCAATATTTTAGAGACCCCCCAACATTTCCCAAATCATGTTTTCAAGGGATCTCATGTCTGTTTCAGGGGATCTCGGATCCCCCGAGTACCCCCGTCCCCCGTAGTTCGAACGGTGAGCAAGCCCATTCACTTTTTTATGCTGATAAGAGAATTACATGGTTTTTCATGTGACAAAAATGTGCGATTAAATTGCGATTAATCGCGAGTTAACTATGACAGTCGCGACATTAATTGCGATTAAATATTTTAATCGCTTGACAGCACTAATTTTATATATATATATATATATATATATATATATATATATATATATATATATATATATATATATATATGTATGATGTATGTGTGTGTGTGTTTGTGTGTGTGTGGGAAAGGGGGATTGTGAATTGGGCAAATGCCCCCTAGACCAGCCAGGCATTTCAGAGTTTTTTTTAAATGTCCCATTCTCATCCCTGAATGATAAACCTGCGGCATCATCAAAGCTGCTGATGCAGACAATCAGCCAACACCTTTTGACTGATCAGATTTGATACAAGGATTTTTGAGCAATCAAACTGCGCAGTAAACACGGAAAAAAAAAAAAAAAAAAGGTTGGTTTCAGGTTTGTGTTTATGAAGAATAACATCTTCGTGAAGAGTTTTCCTTTCTCTTTTTGCTTAATATTAGTACATAAATTGCTTAGAACTAAATATTTTAGATATCCTGCCAGGTGGACTTTACTGATCTCGGAGGGGAATTTTGGAAACGTTTGTTACTACAGCAGATTAACACACACACACACACACACACACACTTGGTTCTGCATATATTGTGTGCAACAGCTTAAGTCTTTTATATAGTGTATTGTACAGCTGTTTGAATAAAGTGGGTGTGTTCCTTATACACAGATAAAGTAGGAATGTCTGGTTGGTCTTATTGAAGCACTGATGCCACAACAAATCAGAGTGCCAGCTCAAAAGCATATCTAACCCTTTCGTTTGTCTTTCTTTCGGTCTTCGTTTTGTCAACAGAACAACGACTCAGCCACTGCCCAGGTTATGAAACTCTACACTTCCTCAAACACGTGCCAATCAGCTGGAGAAGTGCGTCATCGGTTAAACATCAAGATCATATAATCCGTGTTTCGATCAAACAAACCAAGATTGGCAGACGGAACAAAGGTGAAAAAGAAAAGAATGAATGAATCACCTCAGATTTGCCGCAAGTTGTTGTCACGAAATAACTTTCTACGTTTCATGCAAGTGGACAAACTTATTGCTGAACTTTTAACATGGCTGTTCCAACACCATCACATCACAAAAGACTGTTTGTGGGAATATAATTTGATCTTCCATTGGATTTTCAAATCGTTCTGGCCAGCGCCGAAACAATTCATCACTGTGGAAAGGAAGAACAAACCATTTACACCTTTAAACCGGGGGGGGGGGGCACAAACACTGACTGACTCTCTCGCTAATAGTATATAACTTTTATATCTGTGAACACGGTATATACAGTGGGACAAAAAAGTATTTAGTCAGCCACCAATTGTGCAAGTTCTCCCACTTAAAAAGATGAGAGAGGCCTGTAATTTTCATCATAGGTACACTTCAACTATGAAAGACAGAATGGGGGGAAAGAATCCACGAAATCACATTTTAGGATTTTTAATGAATTAATTGGTAAATTCCTCTGTAAAATAAGTATTTGGTCACCTACAAACAAGCAAGATTTCTGGCTCTCACAGACCTGTAACTTCTTCTTTAAGAGGCTCCTCTGTCCTCCACTCGTTACCTGTATTAATGGCACCTGTTTGAACTCGTTATCAGTATAAAATACACCTGTCCACAACCTCAAACAGTCACACTCCAACCTCCACTATGGCCAAGACCAAAGAGCTGTCAAAGGACACCAGAAACAAAATTGTACCCCTGCACCAGGCTGGGAAGACTGAATCTGCAATAGGTAAGCAGCTTGGTGTGAAGAAATCAACTGTGGGAGCAATTATTAGAAAATGGAAGACATACAAGACCACTGATAATCTCCCTCGATCTGGGGCTCCACGCAAGATCTCACCCCGTGGGGTCAAAATGATCACAAGAACGGTGAGCAAAAATCCCAGAACCACACGGGGGGACCTAGTGAATGACCTGCAGAGAGCTGGGACCAAAGTAA